>NC_047660.1:118343298-118643298 GCF_011762505.2 Arvicanthis niloticus | reverse complement strand
GGGGAAGGGGATGACACAGGAGCATAGGTATTCAGGGGGAGTACAGATATCTTTCAGAACAGGGTATCAGCTGGGTGAAGGTTCAGGGGTCAGGTCACTATGACTCTGCCTATGATTCACTTGTCCTTATCTAATTTGGCACTATCCGTCAAGGCTGCCTATTTACAAGGTCTATGACTACTCAGGCTGGTAGATTTCCACAAAAGCTGCCTGTTTACAATAGTTTATAGACATCTGTTTCAGTGTTTTTCCATAGAGACCCAAGACTTTGTGTTAGCAGGCATGAATGTCAGGTCTATTGCTGATTTTAGGCTTATGGCTGATTTTAGGCCTTCAGTGTATAAGCAGGGCTGCCCCGACATCTCCTCCCTTCTCCAAGTATAGAAGGGCTGTGGCGATTTTAATCTTGCCAAGGCAGGGATAGAGGCCTGACCTCCAGTAATTAAAGGGGACCTTGTAATGGCTCCAGTCCTCCTGTCGTTGTCCAGTGAGGCATGAGGGCCATACCCATCCCGATGTCTTTTTCCTGGAGAGGGGATACTTTTGACATCAACCCCTATAACATTGCTCACTCTTAACCCCCACCATTGTAAGAGCTCTCTCTATTCCAGGCCATTATGGCCTTAAGGGTGAGGCACCCTTCTCTAGAATCCTGGTCCTGAATCACAGGGCAGGTTCCTCTGTGGGAAGAGCAACATGAGAGACCAGAGGCTACCACAGAACTTTAAGCTGGAGTGTAAATCTAGCTTAAAAACAGATACGGTGGTTCTGTCCTACACAAGGTGACCCTAAAGGGAAGAACCCAATAGTTCTTCCTGATAGGCTGACTGACAGAAAGTAGAGCACTCCAAGCCAGAGGACATTATGGAAACAAAAGAGATCTCAGCAGAGAATAATTAAAAAGAGCCTGGTAGCTCCAACATACAAGCAAAACAGCAGAGAAGCCAGAATTTAAACAGACAAACTAAGTCGAGAGCAGACAGAAAAGGGCCTCCTGGACAAGAGTCCACACGGGGTACAATCCTTACTCACATCGGAGTTTAAATACAACCTCTGACCAAACACTGACTTGAGCAATAAGCTATCAGGACCCAAGGGTGAGTCCTAGGAAGCTAAGATTAAAAATATAATCATAAACTGGAAAATAATAGACATGACCACAGTTCTTGGGAGCAATCAGAAAGACAACCTACAAACTAAGCCACTGGTCCTTGGGTAATTAACTTATGCAGATCCTGAACTTGAGGCTTCCTCAGGTTCTGTTCTAGGCTAGGAAATAATAACAAGGAGGGAATTCTACTGTGAGAGAAATAGACATGGCAGGTCTCAGTCAATAACTGAGGCAACATAAGATAACAAAGGGTGGGTGCCACTAATGAATGACTGGAGTGTCTGTGATAGCCTGCTGTCAATCAAAACACAGAAGGGGGACAGCCCCATATCTTGGTTTCTAATACCATTCTCTAAAAGAAAGAGTTAATGTCTCTTGGTGACATTACTGATTTTAGAAACAGGCACTACACAAGGCAACTCTGAAGGTTGTTAAGGTGTTAATGTATAAAGAAGCAAAAGAAAAGCAAAGACCCTAACATCCATAGTGGAAGCAACTGAAAGAGTGCCCAGCAGCTAAAGCTATGTAACATCAAAACAACAAAATAACGTAGAAATGACTTTAAAACCACAGTATAAAATAAACACCCAGGAGTCTATATTGATATAAAATAAATCTCTTGGTGGGAGAATTTTTTTTCATTATATACATACTCTGTCCTCTGTAAGGAGGGCATCAGTCCTCATCTCTTAACTAAGACTTCTCATAATGACTTGTAAGGGTCCATGATTCACCAAAGAATGATACCCCAGACCCAAATAGTATGTAAACACAAAGAGTGTTTTATTCTGCAGAAGTTCAGCATGCTGGAGTCTCCATTACCAGAATAGAGAGACATCCAAGAGAACTTGAAGGTCTGAGTTAAAGCACATTAGGGAATTCCAGGGTAGGTGACCTCTATGTTAATCTGTTGGGTCCATCTCTATGGACATTCCATTACCAGAGTGGGGGGGGGGGGGTGTGTGGAAACTTGCTGGGGAGGTCTAGAAACTACTACTGAACCATTGTCCCTGCCTCAGGCCCAGGTGGTAGGGCAGATTATGAGACCTGGACTTGCCTGGAATTGTCCAGTTCTTGGAAACAGAGATTTAGGCCTAGCCTCCTTAACTGCCAATGTGAAGCCTGTCATGGAATCAGCCTAGCCTTCTCAAACTTGCTTATGGGGGATGGTAGGTTAATGATGGAAAACCTAGCAAGCACTACCTCAGCCAACTCATCAAGGCTCATCATCTGAGCTCCAGATGAACTGTTGATGCTGCCTTCCATATGGTGTGGCAAAGACAGCATCCATGTCTAGAGTTTCTTCTAGCTTGCTGGAATACTGCTACCATAATGGGAAAACATTAGGCAAATTCTAACAGAGGAATATCTTACAACACCCAGTAGAGGAGGACCTGATAAGGTACTCCACCTATTCTCTCTGATCTTGAAACTGTTAGCATCAAGAAAAATCTAAGGCACTGACACCATTCTTTCTGCCACACACTTCATGCCACAATGAAGTGCTTCATCATGGGCTCAAAACAAGAGCCAAACGTGGACCAAGACACCCACTACCATGAAGCAAAATGAGTTTTTTCTCTTTATAAGTTGATTGTTTGGGTATTTGTTACAGAATAGAAAGCTGATGAACTTAGAAGAATGATGGACGTTCAGAGAGATCTAGAAACTGGTGGGAAGATAATCACAGCCATGAAATCTTAAGCGTGCAGAGGAATCCACGCAGAAGAAATTCCACGCCCCACTCTCTGAGCCCGGAGCTGCTGCTTTACCAGTATCCATCCAACCACATCTCACAGAATGAGTCAGAAAGTAACCGTCAACTAACAACATTCCATCTCAGAGTAACACATAATTAGAGCTGTCGAGCATTCAGCCACGTGGGTAAAATCATCTGCTAATACACAGGCCACAGACATGCAGGGGAAAATGTCCCACTTGCCTCCACACATGGGATTATAATTTCTCCTCAGTCTTCCTCGTCACTGACCTTATATGATTTCAATATGTGCTTAATAAAGAAATTTTATTAATGCCCTGCTCCTTGCTTCCGTTTTTTTTTACAAGGACAATATTTTCATTAGTTTATTTCCTAAAGCTGCTTAGAACACACGTGACCCTGTAACAATATTCCTAGAAGGGAAGAAATATCCCATTCTCTTCTTTGCTGTTAGAAAAAAATATTATTCACTTTAGTACCAGGAATTATTATTAGGCAATGGTTTAAAAGATGGCGATGAACCTTCTCGAGACGTGGAGAGCATGCCACGCTAACCATATTATTAATGGCAATTACTACTTATTGTACACTCATTCTATGATAAACAAGGTGCTAAATGCTTAGGTGGCTTATTTCCATCTACACTGTGATGTAGTATTCTTTTAATTTTTAATTGTGTGAATTAGGAAATTGAGATTTAAGAAGTAACTTGTCTATGGCTTCCTCATGATTTTTTTTTTTTAAAGGAGAAATCAAACCCAAACAATCTATCTACATAACAGCAAATCTGGGACCACACCTAGCTTTACTTGCTGAGCATGGGGGCTGGTACAGGATTAAGGGAAGCATCAAGAGAGATGGGGGGGAGGGATGAGTACAAGCACACAGCCTCTGAGAGCAGTGGGAGGCAAGGTTTTAAGAAGCTGTCAATCAATAGTGGCCATCTGACCCAGAGGGTGAGTTGTTCTTTTTTTTTTTTTTTTTTTTTTTTTTTTTTTTTTAATCTTTTACTCTGGGTGCTTCTCTTGCCTCAGGCTACCCCTTACCCTTGGCAGGTGCAGGAATAGTGGAAGCTAAGACAGGTGCAAAGAGAGGCTCACAAAGGGCCTTATGGTTACACTAAGAACTCTGACGATTGCTCTAAATGAGATTAAGTCCTTAGAGTATGCTGAAAAGAGGAAAAGGCATGATCCAACTGAAGCCCTAACCTTTGGCTGCAGGTTGATAATAGGGCAGAGGAGAGTGAGGGCAGATGTAGGGAGATCAGTCATGAAACCATTGTGACAGTCCAGACAGGAGCCGACAGCAGCTTAGACCAGATGGTAACAGGACAGAAGTAGACTCTAGTTGTCTTGGGGAAAGAGATGACATAATTTTCTAGGGGACCAGAGAAAGAGGAGTCAAGGATGATGGAAGTATAAACTCTAACGCCAAGTTGTGTGAGGCAAGACTAAAAGACAATTGGATTTAGAGTTTAAAGGATGCTGTATGATCTCGCTGAGAGCATTTCCCAGGAAGAGGTGGGGTGCGAGGAAGACGGAACTGAATAAACTGGGCAATAAGTGAAAGGTAATTAACTAAATGTAATGAGTATAAATGATACTTGTGTGTAGATGGACAGGAAGCTGGATAGGCACTGGGGAGGGGTGTTCTGGGTCAAGGAAAGGTTACACGAGTGTGTGTGTGTGTGTGTGTGTGTGTGTGTGTGTGTGTGTGTGTGTGTTGGGAGATGTAAAGAGAGAATGGAGTCAAGCATACCTATGTGCTTAAAAAGAAAAAACTAATAGAAGAGGAGAATTTGAAAGCACTCACACAAGCACTCGTAGAAGGATAGGGTCTGGGCAAAGGCAGGAGGTGTTGGATGGAGAAAAGCAGGGTGAGGTGCAGCTACCAAGATGAAAGGCTCCCTGCTGACTAGGCACAACCTCTCCCAGTTAAAGCGAGTATTATAAGACAAGTGGGAAATTATTCAAAGTGAGGATGCTTAAAAAGCTTAATACTCTTGGGGGGGGGGGGCGGGACACATAGGGCTAAGGACTGCAATAAAAACCCAGAGAATGCTGTCGATTATAAATAATTAGCTGGACCAACCCACGTGGTTGGGTAATCTGTTTGGATAGCCGAAAACAGCTTATATTATTTCGATCCAATGACAAGATGGGCCCCAGATTTATTTCTTAACTGATAAAGCATGATCTGCTGGGACAAGTAAGTAGTCCTCAATATTTAGGAGTGACACTGGCTCTCATCCACTCAAGTTATATAGTGACAAACCATATCAAAGCCTAATGCTACAACCGGTTTAGGTCAACTTTGGGTTTATTTCACTAAAGACTTTCAAATCCTTTGCTGCCGCACACAGTGTTTTGAGAAACATATCTATTTCAGTTTTCAGTCTTGTCCATTTCAACATCCAATTTCCCTGGTAGTAATGGGTATCACACGATTATGAAAATTTTTCCTCTCACTTTATTTTACATTTGGTAAAGGCCAATATATTTGGTCTTTGCTTGAAACATCAATTCCAAAATTAAACTATTTCACTCTTGAAACTTCTCCAGCTTACCTCTAAGATGTCCTCAAGACTTTCTATTTAAGAAAGAGATAATTAAATGTAGCAGAAAACTGCCTTATCATTGCAGTAGTTGTATAATTTTTTCCCAACCTAGCAACTTGCACATTATGGCTTCTATTAAGATGGTATTAATATCATAAATATGCAGGAATAAAACCACTCTCAGAGTTCAAAAAAATAACCTTTCCCTCATATAAAACCTTTTATTGAAGTATCTCAATGTGCTTTCCCAACAAACATAAACAGCCTGCCCTCCACTTTTGCAAGGAATCAGTTAAAATGCTGTCTTCAGTTGATTGATTCACTAGCTCAAAATGTGAGGAAGGACTGGAGGGAAATAAAGTGAGTACCTGACAGGATCATGATTTTAATTCTTAATGTTTCATACAGCAGTGTTTCTAGTAAACAAGAAACTCCAAAAGACTGTGTCTTTTTTTTTTTTTTTTTCTTTATGCTGTGGTCACTGCAGAAGAGAATGTGCGATGTTGTGGCTTTGGTAAATTCCCACATACGTGACACTGAACCTATATTGCTCACAGAGACCAAGTACATACTGATGCAATCCTAGGCCATGACTATCTCTCCCTCAGGAGCAAAGGCCAGCTTGGAAACACTCTGAATAAGGACTGACCTAGGACAAAGATCTCCCATGAGCATAGCACCAGGGAGAAGTGAAGCATTGGGTTCCCAGGCTTGGGAGAGTCATCCTGGTCTTCCTGAGGTTGTTCCTAGGTGACAATGTTAGAGTGTCTGAAAGGAAAGCTAAGCTTTGCCCAGGGCCATGCACACGGACTCACTCTGGAATGAAGTGGAACTTCCCTTTTCTGGTCCTTGTTTCCTCATTTCCAAAAAATAAGGAAATTCTGTTACCACATCAGGAAGACTTCTTCCTCCTCTGACACCCCACAGAACAATGACAGACATTATCCCCTGGCCCCTGGGGAGGCATGAAGAGTCTTTTAAAGGGCATAGAAGGAATTTCTTCTCCAAAAAATTTTCATATTCTCAAGGAACTCTGGCAAGCCCTCAATGTTTTTTAGCATGTCTTGATCCACTTGAAACAAGCCAGCACACACAGTTGGGGGGTGGTAGGGGGCGGGAAGCAAATGCCTTCTTCATTCTTACCTTCCAAAAACACCAAAGAAGGGCATTTTATCAACATGTGACCACATGGGAGTGGAGCAGAACCAAGAAGATACCTCTCTGATAACTTCTAGCTCCTTGGCCCAATGTGGAGGGTCCCTGGCCATAGGGATAATGCCACCCAGTCACTGCCTTCTCTGAAACACTATCTCTTAAAGCATCTTTTTCCTGGAATCACACCTCAGGAAGTCATTTATTTAAAAAGTCACAAAAATCCATAAATATGTCAGCTTCATTTTTCACCTAAAACAGAGATGACAAAGAAAGATAATCTTTCCCATTTTTGGATCAACTGATCTAAACTAAAGGAGACTTTATAAACAACCACATGCATATAAGTGCTGCCACACTTAGTATATTGTAGTCTTTAAAGAAGAATTCTAGTTATTCCCATTATGGAGTGTGGGGATTGTTAGAAATACTTTTAAAACATCCTAATTTTCAAAATTTTAAGGATACCTGACATACTGATTTATTATCCCTCAAGGAATCCCAAGGAGTAACATGCCGGACATTTGAAACACTGAGAAACTTTGTTTTTGGTTTTCCCTGAATAAAATTCTAAATTGTATCATTATTGATGAACGAGGATACCTTGTTTTTTTTTTTAAATAAATGTAAATTTTTTAAAAATTAAAAGGAAAGTAATTTCAAGAAGAGTTTGTGCCAGGGCTCTTGAGAGAGACCTGTAGGTGCTTCAGCCCAAGCAATATCTATCATCCACCAGATCTCTGGTAGGTATGCCTTTCCCAAGATGCAAGGAGAGGGATTGTCTCAGACTTTTTCATTTAATTGATTTCTTTTTTTCTATTGTACTGATTGTCTGTGATCTTCAAATGAAGAAAACAAACTCCCAGCTAGTTGGCAGAAAACATGAGCCAAGCTGAGATAAAGTTAATGGAGCTAGGTTTTGATCACAGGACAGTGTTTGCTGGGTCTGCGGCTATGTGGGTCTTCCCAAAGCGCTACTGCAGGATAAACTCCCTAGAGTTGCCAGCTTCTGGCTCTGCTCCTCACCAGTGACTTCTTAAGTTCTTTGAAAGCTGTAACAGAAACTGAAAGCCAGACGAAGTCACCAGAGAGATAAAGCACTGAGAACCCAAAGCTTCAGAGGAAGCAGGTGTCTGAACAAGGGAGTTTTTAGAATGGGACAATGGAGCAGCCACAGGGGAAAAGGAAGTTGGTTCTTTCTATTTCCGGAGAAAAGGGGAAGCTGCATAGTTAAATACTAAACATGTCCTGAGCAGAACCGGGACCCAAGCCAGGGTTACAAATTAGCTATTGTCTCTGGGGCAGGTTTTTTTGTTGTTGTTGTTTGTTTGGATTTTTTTTCCCCCCTGCAAGGGCACTTCTCGATTTGTTTGCCTGTTGACTGTGACTGGTATCTAAACTGATGTTTGGAAACCCAGCCAGATGAAGGGGCTGTATTAGCGTCACAAAGGAATCTACTTCCCTAGGGCTTTGAAAATGTTATTTATGGTGGTACCTGTCTTTAATCCCAGCACTAAGGAGGTAGAAGCAGGTGGATTTCTGTGAATTTGAGGCCAGCCTTGTCTACAGAGTTCCAGAACAGCCAGGACTACACAAAGAAACCCTGTCTCGAAGAAAAACAAACACACAAAATTAAAACAAAAACATATGATTTGTAAGAATCTATTTTTTCATTGAAGGAGTATAGTTGCAAAAAGTGCATACTCTGAACGCAAACAAAAAAAATGACAAAATATGCAATATGTTGAAGTCACACATTTATATAGGAAATGACTTTATTTTATTCTTTTAAAAAAAAAAACCTATGGAATAAATTTTACCTAAAAATCATACTATTTGAGATTGTGCCCATCTGCCGGATGTTGACAAGTAACCCACCTTTGCTCCTTATAAATCAAGTCAACAACTATTCCCTGGCGTCTATTCACCCCAGTTGCACAGACTTTGTGAGAAGTGTGCAGACAGAATACACATGATGTGCAGACGGCCCTGTGACAGGTATTTCAACATAACCTGCCTTTTTCTAAGTCACAATGGGACTGTCTTCATCTTCTAAACCATGTGATCTGTAACAGAGATCACCACCCCCACCTCCCAACAGTCACCAAAGGAATAACCAACTGTCCGGATCTGCTCAGGACAGATAAAGCTCTTGCAGTGAAAATTTTCAGTGTTAAACTCCAAGTCTCCAGTGGGCCTGGAAAAGTTGGTCACCATAGTGATCTGAGGGCGAAATGAAACCAGTAAATCCTGTCAGTGCAATCAGCTCAGTGTCCTTGAAACCTCTGCCCTCTCCTGTTCCCTTTGTGGCCCCCCCCCCAGATCAGTTATCTGGCACAGTTGATGGAGAACAAGACTTGGTTCCAACCAAATCCCAATCTTAGTTCCAGCTTTGTGTGACTGTTTTGTTCTGAACAATGGACTACTTCTCCACTCTTGAAACCTGATGCTGAAAACTAGCAGGTTGTAATAACTGGTAAAACATATGTGAAATATTTATCATCTAGCCTGACACTTATGTCGCCCTTTGTATGTATTGAGTACCATTATCTCCAGGATGGTTGGTGCAGAGAAACCACAAACACACGCACGCACACACTCACACACACACTCACACACACACACACACACACACAGAGAGAGAGAGAGAGAGAGAGAGAGAGAGAGAGAGAACACAAAGGGAGAAACCACACACAGAGACCATATAAACACATAAACAGAGAACCCCCTAAACACACACACACACACACACACACACACACACACAGGTTGTTATACTCTTGAAGGAAGAGAATCTAATAAGCATTTCCCCCCCTTTGTTTCTTGACAGTTTGGAAACAGGAGAAAAGTTAAGTGGCCCTAAAGAGGGGACAAGATGAGATCTGGGGGGAGAAACCTAGAGGAAGCAAAATTGCAGCAAGAAGGCTGTTTTGCTTCGGAGTTCCTACCAAAAGCAAATAAGAAGGTCCCAAGCTTCAGCACTGTGACTGACCCCTTGGTAATTTCCCTGGGGAGTCCCACCTCAGACAACCTTTAACCCTCAGAATCAAGGGGAAGCTGAGCTAGGTAAGTTCCAAACATAGAGGGCAGAAGTTGATGGAGGGGCTTAAAGCCACAAGCTTGGACAAGCTTCCAAGTGGGCCTGCCTGTCAGCCACAGACCAGCGGAGCCAATGGGGGTGGGGTGGGGGGGGGAGTCACAGACACCAGCTGAGCCAATGGGGGATCTTGCTGCCTGTTGGGGACCACTTCCCCAGATGAATACTGGCAGTTTCCTTCGGCTCTCGGCTTCTTGTGTTTAAAATGAAGGACTCTGCGACTTTATATAACCACTCTTCTCTGGGATTCTTCGCTCCAGAGAGGTGTTTTTGCATTTGTGAAGCCTGCCAGGAAACAGCATGAGTCATGGCTTCTGAGCAGACAGTATTCAGCTTTAGAAATTCCCAGAGATATGACTTGTTTATATGAAAGGAAGCAGCTATTCTGAGCTGCCCGAGGAAGAGGAAAACACTGCTCTTTTTCTTTCTTCCTCTCTTCCTTCCTTTCTTTCTTTCTTTCTTTCTTTCTTTCTTTCTTTCTTTCTTTCTTTTTGTTTTTTTGTTTTTTTCTCTTTTAAACACCCTGGTGAAAGGTCAGATAGGCAGCTGCAAGGCAGCGAATTCCTGGTGTAGACACTGGTGTTTAGCAGTTCATCCATCTGCATTTTACAGGGTATTTCTAGGCTTGGCATCTTAAAATGCAAGTCCCCGGGACTCTGAAATTTCACTCTCAGTCTTTGGTCCAAAAGTGGGTCTTTCTGGGTAGACTCTGAGTGCAAACCTGTGAGGTGGGGACTGAGAACCAGGAGGTGACTATAGAAACCCACCATCTTTGACAATTTTCTAACTTCCAGTTTCAGAGCAAGGCACTCATTTTTACTCCCCATACTGCCACCTTCCATGTCTTCTATTCATAGTTTCAGCAACTAGTATGTCAGCTACCATTACCTTAAATGGTGGTTCAAAGCTTTGCAGGAGAATATGGGAAATCCAAAGGGATTTCCACTCTTATAACTGTTTCTTCGTTGGCCAACTATCTTGGCCCTTGGGTGTTAGAATGTACGGTGTCACAGACTGACTTCAAGGAGAAAGCAATTCACAAACTATTCACTGATTCGACAAACATGGGCCTCTGTGATGGTCACAGGAACAATACCTGAAGAAATCAACATTGTTCCCTAACCATATAGGAAATGTTTTACTAATTATTGAAGGATATCCATTCATTATGATAAAGATGGATAAAAATGAAGACCTGGCTTAATGGATAGACGTTCAAGTGTAGGAATCAAACAAAAACGTCGTTGTGGGCTGTCATTGCTCTAGATTTCCTGTCTGAAGCAGTAAGTTGAGAAGCACAGGGGATAAACTTTGTGAAGAAAACTACTCAAGTACTTGAAAATCATACAAGTATACCTCTGAGAAAACTAAAATTATGAGCTAAAACATTTTACTAGCAAAGTGATAAAGTGGCTTGAAATAAGAAAAATACATAAAAAAAAAACAATAGTATTTGTATATTACAGCAAAGCCCAGGTAGACAATAAAATGACAAAGAAAAGTTAATTAAGTACTAAGAAACAAAAATACATACAAACTGATGACAAATGTATTAAAAGATTAAAAACATTTGTTGAGAGATATAATTTGAATAATGAGGACAGCTATGTTTCAATTAAATGGGAGAATGCAACATAAAAAGGCAAAGATTTCTCAGATTATTAGAGTCCAACAAGTCACTAGAATCAGCATCGGCTAATTGCAGAATCTGCTGTTTCTCTTCTAACAAAAGCTTAAACTATGAGCAGGAAGAACCAGCCCAAAGAATAGTTGTAGGACTTATTTTTATCAAATAACAAAACCTATTACAAAAACCAGAAGTGTGCATTTAATGTAAATGTAAAACATAAATAAAAGGAAACTAGTAAATGCCTTAGAGCATGCTCTCTTAAAAGGCATGTGTGTCACATTCTATAGATGGTTTTATTGCTGGTGAAGCTTTCCACCTGCCTTACAGTGTGTGCTGGAGAATCTTGCTACAAAACAAGCAGTATTATCTCTGTTCTCTTTGACAAAATTATCGCAGTCCCTTGACTTCAGGAGTATGATAAAACTAAAGAAACAGAAAGCTGGATCTTGATTTTTCTGACTTCCCAAATCACATCTTTCCATTTTATTGTTTTCACAAAACAATAATAAATTGATTTTTTTTAAATGCTGAAATTTGGGACCGATTTAGACTACCCTCTTACACCAAATAGCCCCCACTTACTTAAATAAATAAGCAAAAACTGTAATTGTTTAAAGCCTCAGCACTGAAGACCAAATTGCAGAAACTCTAGAAAAGATACACAACACAGGTACAAGAGCTCGAACCAGTGCCTGTGACTGGACCGTGAGCCTGCTCACTCATCAAGGAGCTATGGTCATCCCCGCTCACTCCTCCGCTAGCCCTACATCCACTCCCAGACGAACATCCATCCTGTCACTACTAAGACACAGCAATCCTAAAGTGAACTTGAGGCTTTTTAAGAAATGCCTCTTGAAGGAATATGTAGTCTGTCGGTTTACGGGGAAGAGAGGACAAGTAAGTGAGCAAGAGTCCATATGTATAAGAAGAAAATAAAACGCCAGGGACTAGACAGCCAGTAAAAAGTCTGTGCAATTACATGGGACAACCGCTCAACAATAACATCATAGAAACTAGCAACACCGTAGAAACTAGCAGTGAACAGGAGTGATTGTTTTCAATGACTGTGTTTGGCTGTATGCCAATAAAACTTGATTTCCATGAACAGGCAGCAGGCAGGACATAATCAGACGGCTCCCGTGTTAGAAAATCCACGAAGTGACCCTAAATATCATCGTAGATAAGAAATCAGAGGTTGCTCAATTTAGCCACTGGCTGTGAAAGCTGCAGTAGGTGGTACCCTCCGAGGACAACAGACCTGAAATACATAGTCTTGAGACTCCGACATTTGAAAGTCTGCAGTCATCCTACACATGCACAATCCTGGGACTCAGCCTTGTGATCTGGGTTTTTTTGTTTGTTTGTTTGTTTGTTTGTTTTTGTTTTGTTTTGTTTTGTTTTAAATCTGGAATCTTTGCAAGCAGAAAAGAAGAGCTCTGGACAGGTTGAACCCCCTAGAATAAACACTTGCTGTTTTGAACCAGAGTGGAATTCTGTGGGAGCTTTTCACAAGGCAGGAAGTTGTGGATTTTCCCATTCACTACTCAACAGCCCTTTCTTCCCTCCCACCACACTTCTCCTAACCCAAGTAGCCGCAGAGTTCTAGAGGGAAGCATGTTGTAGTGTTGTCAGTGTGCGTATGTGTATATGCGTGTCTGCGTGCGTGCGTACGTGCGTGCAGGTATGCACGTATGTGTTTTCCAGGCAGCCTGGCGACTGTTTATGAAAACCAGGAAATACCCCAAATCAAAAGTGATCTAAGGCAATTTGCTTGATTTCTTTGAGCTTAAGCATGCCTATGCTTTGGATGGAAATATCTTCCCTCCCCGACACATGTCAGAATATGACGTGGGTTGGGGGAAGAAGTCTGTATAAAGTTCATTGGGTACTTCAGGGACACAGGTCGTCAGATGCCATAGCTGCACTGTCACCTGGTACTGCATGACTTCAGCTGGCTTCCCTTGCCTGGTTTTCCCTTTGGGCAGGGAACTTTGCCACCTTTACGTTTAACACATCTCTGTTGACGAACCAGCATTATTGAAGGAGTGCTTTGGCAAGAGAGGGATATATGTCATGTGAGGGTGAAAGGGATGGCAACTAAGGCAGGAGGGGACAAATGAGCTTTTGAAGGAGTCCAGCACCATCCAACTATTTTCATACAACCACCCGTGAAAATTCTTGACATATTGGTACATTGCTCTCAGTTATCTCTTCAGGTGTTGGCAGACAGTAGCCTAATAGTATTTGATCTTGTAGCGTGTTATCTAGGACTACAAACATTTTATTTTAGGCTCAATGGCATTTTTCGTCAACAGTTAAAATAGCATGTGTAGCTAAAATACACTCCGGGACATCACATATGGCCCCTGGGACATTTTTATTATTATTATTTTTGTTTAAAGAATGAGCTGTCAGATGTTTCTCTGCTTTGGATACCTTAGAGTTTTGTTTTTGTTTTGTTTTACCAAATTTGGCCTGCCTTAAGTTATATATATATTTTTATTCCATAATTACATGCAATACTTAGTTTTGATATAAGATCTATTTGTTATCAGTAGCCATTAAGAATAATTCATTTTATTTTCCAAAATTAACTACAGATTAAAAGGGAAGACTTGTCTTTCCTGGTCATGCATAAATGGAGCAGGAGGCGAAGGATATAGAGACCGCCATTAACAATCCCCTGATATGACTCCATCCTGGTAAACCTCCCCATCTTGGGCTTAGAGAACCAACCCCCAAACATGGCAGGATTTCTGCTGAACCCTCAGGGAATTTTCTCAGTTCCAGTCTGAGTCCATAGTGACATCTGGAATTTGATGTTTTCTGAAAACTTGGAAACTATTTATTCCTAGCTTTAATTCAGCTATTGGTATTCTGGTCTTGACTACTTAAGGCTATAACATTGGCTATTTATTTCTTAGTTGTACTTTAGAATTGTTTCATTTTAAGCGTTCTTGGTTGATATCTGCCCAATCAATGAGGTTGGCCATACATTTAATCTGGCCCCCTTTGAAACAGCCAAGCCCCACTGATTATGTGTATGTGTCTATGTCTGTGTATATATGTATATATGCATATATGTATATATAGTATGTACATATGAATGTATATGTATATATGTATGTAGATATTGTATGAGTGAGTTTAGTCCTTATGCAAATTTGGTTCCCTTCAGCTTTATGATGACCTTCCCATTCATAATTTGAGAAAGCATTTTTCTTAGTTCACAGGATAAGAAGAAAGCTATAATAAACAAGAAATCAATGCATTTTGTGACTTGCAACAAGCACATACTAATAAAAACAATAAAAGCACACAACTACAAGATAAGCACTAATCTTCTTGTGTGTTCAGAGATGGCAATACTCACAACATGTTCTCATGTTGACAAGAATTCATCTGCCACACTCATTGCCTTCATTAACAAGGACAGTATTGACTTTTGTACTGTTAACATGGGGCTATAATTGGGCTCTCTTAAAAATATTTTATGGATGAATGATTTGCAGAAAAAGGATAAATATTACAGATCGAGAAATTTTCATGAAACTACATTTATACCTATGTGTCTCCCATTCAGACGGGGAAAGAGAACTCTCCAGTACCCAAGAGTGTAACTCAAGTCTCCATTCTAGTTCCACCAACTTCCAAAGCAAACCACAGTCCTGACCTCTAACACTGCAGTATCTTGACTCTTTGATCATTGCATATACGTGTGTGTGTGTGTGTGTGTGTGTGTGTGTACACATATATGGCATTATAGAATTACTCACTATTGATTGGTACAGATAGATCTTTCTGAAGCTTACTCGGGCTACCGTATGCACAGTCTGGTCCCTACAGAAGTTTGTTTTTCTAGGTTGACTTGACTGCATGTGTCATCTAACCCAAGACACCCTGACAGAAAAGGCGTGCTGTCTGTAATGATGCTGGGATGAAAAGCCTAAATAATGGTTGTTCCCAGCAGACTAAGATGTATGGTCACCAGGTAAGAAGTGACCATAGGGCTAGGCACACAAGGTTAGCAAAGTCCCTCTGACTCTGAAACAGAACCTACTGCGGCTACCTGAGATGTATGAAAGCTTGAGGCCTAGGATACATTTCCCTAGAAGTGTGGTCACTGAGAACACTCAGAGCAGATCAAGAATCTTTATTGAGCTCCTGCTGTATGCCAGGCACAGGTGATCTAGGCTCTTCTACTCCAATGGTTTTGATTCCCAATAGCACAATGTAGTCACCAGGAAAGCTTTTCAAGCTCCTGATACTGAGTACCCCAGGATCAATTAAACTAGACTCCAGAGATGGGACTCATATAAATGTTTTAGAATTCTCCTAGGCAACTGCAGTGAACATCCAAAATTGAGAACCTCTGATCCAGAAAAAGGTGTGGGCATGAGCAGGTAGGGAAGATGGTGGTGGAGTGGAGCCTGTAGAAGCAGCAGCCATAAATAAATAGACTCTGTCTTTGGTTAGGCTTACAGAGAAGAAGCCTCCATCGGGCATTAAATACGGAGGGAAAACAGCAGGGCACAAATAATTTAACCCCCTTCAGGAAAAAATTAATTAATTATGAAACCATTTGCTACAGCCAATAAAAAAAGGATGGATGGAGAAAGATGCACTCAGCATCAAGGGAGCTTGGAGTGGCAATAAATCCATCATAAATTGCACATGCCATCTGATAATGTCTGGTCCTCACATTAGTATCCCCATTAAGCTGCTATTAGTGATAACAAGAAACAGGGAAACCGGCTTCCTGGGTTAGCACTAGCTACTGGGAGAGAGTTAACAAGCTACAATCCTTCACTAGCACCTTTAAGGACCTGAGGACCATTTGTAAAGGATGCTTAGAGGCCTGAAACCTTGACCTATCTCCCTCAAGCAGTGGGAGTTTGAGGGGGGGGCCTGGAATTAATCACAGCAGGGACACGATTTGCAGATCAATACCAGCCAATTAGAAGGCTCCCTGCTGGAGAGTTCCCTTGGAATTCGAGGTGACCTTTGCCCTTGACTTTTTTGTGGGGGCAGATGTTTCTCAGTAACTGATAAGGACTGCCTTGAGGGGGGGTAGCTCACTTCACATCTCACCAACAGGGGCCAGGAAAGACTTGAGATTGAGGTTTTTCTACTCTTAAGTTTGAAGCACCTGCTGGTGGAAGCTAAAGAAGATGGGACTGGAAATTATACAAGTAATTAATTCACAGCCACTAGTTCTGTGAACCCAGACTTGACCTTCAAGAAGCCACTGAGGACAATGAAAAGTCAGAAACTAAGTCTTGTGGTGAGGCCACTCTGGTGTGAACTCTGCTTCCCTGTTGCCTCTGCCACCTCCAAGAGAAAGGATTCAGAGAGCCCATCTGATAAACATAGGCCAAGGTCTTGCTTTAGATTCACACTAAATCTGGAGAGTGGGTTCAGGACCCCATTCTCCCTTGATCTCCTCTGTGGACTGCTTACAGGATCCCTTCTCCTATTGAAATCTGCAGTTGCTCAAGTCTCTTCTGTAGCAAGACATAGTATTTGCATAAACCTGTAGGCATCGCTTGGTACACTACGAGTCTTCCCTTGTTGGCCTGTAAGATCTAGCGCTGTAAATGCTGTGGAAGGAGTTGTTCTCCCTTGCTTAGGGTGAAATGACAAGCACAGAGGAAGTCTGTATACTTTCAGAACAGATGCGGTGTTTGCAAATATTTACCAGTGAGCAGTGGCTGATTCTTTTCAGACACTGAGTCCTTGAATATGGAAGGACAGCAGTATTCTATAAATCAACCTTCTGACATCTTTTCCGCAGAAAGAACATGCTCCAGTCCACAGAGGTTTAGGCTTAGATAATTCTGGAAGGGATTACGAGGCTGTGGATTGGCTTTTCTGTGATTTCCTTTCCTGACTTTGCTTTAAGGAGAACATATTCTTTAGCAGCGTAGCTGGAGGAAGGTTGAGGGCGCACTCCAGGAATTTCACCCCTTCTGTTTGCTCCAAGCTCTCATAGGATCCCAGCTGCAGTTTCTTGAGATACCAACTTCTCATTCTCTTCTAAGTATTTCTCCCTCTGTCCCTTCACAGGGAGAGCCATGATTTTACAATAAAACCAAGTTTTGAACTGCCTTAATCATACCTGGACAAATTAGTGATTCCCTCCCTCAAGCCTTTTAATTTGTCACACTGGATATAAGTATTTCCCTTAAAGAGAAAACAAATTGTTGAGAAACAAGCCTCTGGGTTGAGAGTAGATGAGGGGGCAATACCGAATGTTCTGCTTGGAGATGTTTGAAAGGAAGCTAATGCTATGCGGGCATTAGTGGGGGAATCTTTAAATATTAAAATGCACCATTTGTCTTGAAATTGTGGGGGAGGGGGACTCATTCTCTAGGCCCTTTTCTCTTTCACTCTGTAATCCCTGAACACACATTCTGCAGCTACATTACCTGAGATCACTCAACCCAAATTCTCTACCTTAATAGGAGAGGAGAATTGCTCATCGTGTTACAGACTCAAATATTTCAACTTTTGCCAGAAATATTAAGCTGACTATTACCATGAGAGAAAATTCAGAAGAGTCCTGACTGAAATAATAGAGAGATAATGGAGGTCTCGGAGGATGCAAGGCAATGGACCATAACGGTGGCAAAATGATAAAACTATCTAGTAAAGGCAGTCAGCTTTCATCCTTTTCCTCCATCTATCTGCTTGCCTGTTTGTCTGTTTATCTGTCTGTCTGTCTGTCTGTCTGTCTATTTATGCTGACTAGATTTATGTTAATTTGACACAAACTGAGAGTCAAGTTAACATAAATCTATAGTCAGCTGAGAGGAGGGAATCTCAATCCATAAGATTGGGTTGTGGGCCAGCCTGTAGAGCATTTTCTTAAATAGTGATTGATGGGGGAGTGGTACCACCTCTAGACTGGTAGGCCTGGGTTCTATAAGAAACAGGTTAAGCTAGTCATGAGAAGCAAGTTAGTAAATAGTACCCCTTCATGGCCTCTGAATCAGCTCCAGCCTCCAGGTCCCTGTCTTGACTTCCTTCAAATATAACAGTCATGTGGAAGCATAAGACAAATAAACCCTTTCCTCTCCAGCTTGCTCTTTGGTCTTGGTGTTTCCTCACAGCGATAGAGGCTCTAAATAAGACTGGCTATCTATCTATCTATCTATCTATCTATCTATCTATCTATCTCTCATTGATGCAACAAGATTTAAAATAAGATGTTGAAACAAAACTAGACAGCTCTAAGGACCAAGCAGCTGACATTTATGAGGCCATCTGAGATATGACATTTCAATGACATGGGAGAAGGAGGTTCTTAAGTGACATTGTCTCAAGTGGCTATCATCCCCCAGACAAGCTTCTGCCACCAAAACTACCTTAGGCCAGTAGATTCTAGGATCTTTGTCTCATGAACTTGAAGAATAGATTTTGTGAACAACAAAATGGGTAGAATTTCCATATTGTTTAGTTTGTATTCATAATCACAAATATAGCTCTGGAATACAGCCAGTTTAGAGGGCAATAAGAAAAACATGGGACCCAAAGAACCAATTAAAGTACTTCAATACGAAAGTTTTCTGGTGTCTTTGGAACTTGGTCTGCAAACAGCTCAAAAGAGGCATGACCCAGGGGCTTGTCATCAACCTTAACACCAAAAAACACCATGGGATTGATCATGGCTATAGAAAGCGCCTACGGGGAACAGAGGTACCTTCAAAGAGGAAGGGTAAGTTTAAAGATGAAGAAGATAGTTTGAAAGAAAGGAAGCAAGTGGAGCTCTTGTTCGGCAGGATAGGTCCCAAGAAAGGGCCGCCATTGAAGGTCTCTGTCTAGGGGTTAATAAAGATTTACGGAGTTGAGGCATGGAAAGTAAGCTACTCAGCCCAGCTGGCCCAGCAAGAAGTGTTCATGTACTTCTCCATCTTGTGCCTGGATGGAGTTTCAGGCACATTATCAAGGGTCTCACTATGTGTGAAGTATCCGATAACACATAGCTTCCAAGAGCCATACTCATTAAGTTGTTATGCACTAGAACAAAGAAGATAACAAGAAACAGAACTCTAACCAATGCCCACAAATATATCTGGCATTTCTGTCTTCCTGACAGTAGTTTACCCAGGACAGAATTGCTGACAGAATCAAGGACTTTTCTGGCTCTGGGTCAAGACAGAACTGGTTGTCAAGGACAAGGAACACAGTCACTCATTTTCAAGGTCCCTGCTGTAAATTCCTGGCCAGCTTTTTTTCTTCTGTTCTCAGTCAGGTGGTGATGCCATGAAGCACTGTCTGCAGACAGCTTGAGCTCTAGTGTCTAAGCCTTAGCCCCTTATTTGATTCAGGGTAGCAGCTTTGGTTTTGTGCCCAACAATATAAGCTAAGCAGTGTGTACTCTCTGTAAGGACGTTTGTGTGGTGGTTTCAACAAAAACAAGGTACACATTCAGTAGAAATTTCATTTAATGTATAGGATGAGTTCACAAAGGCTGCTATTAACAAGCTTCTCATTTTCCAATTTAAAACATTATATTAGCTTTTGAAAACGGATGCTGTTCAAGCGAATAAAACTATACCACTACCAATAAATATAACACATGGTATACCTCTCACTGGCTCAGCCTTCAATCTGTTTCTTCTGATGATCTATAAATTATGATATGCAAAACAGAGAGAAGTCAAACTGATATCTGCATAGGATGTGACAGAGATTCAAACATGTCCTTACAAACTTGGAAGTTCTTTACAAAAATCTAGACTTCCTGTGGTAAGAAACAACCCCTCGACAGAAAAAAACACTATGTCTAAGGAAACCGCTTCTGCCTAAAGAGGGCTGAGGGAGAGAGAGCTCTTCCTCCTTGACAACAAATCTGTGTTTAAATTACCTCAGCAAAAGACAAATGGGCCTCACAGTTAACTGAACCAGCGCTGAGGAAAAGCTGACATATTTTCAAGAAGAAGCCACGTCTCTAGATATAGCAGGACCTCAGAAATAGCCCTGTCAAGATTCAGTAACCAGAACAGAGGCTGTCAGCAATAAGAATGACACCAAAAAGGAGCTTAGCTTGTTTAGTTTTGTTATGTTTTGTGTGGGGTGGGGGCTAAGAATATTTACACTAACTTATATATTAGGTTTCTTGATTTTAAATGATCAGTTGAACATATTTTTTCTGTATAGATGTGTATGTGAGAGAGGGTACAGGGAGAGAGGAGAGAGATCTGTGTCATGTTTCTGGATGCACATTTCTCTTTTTATTTACCACTGTAAGGGTGAAAAGATGTTTTTCTCTATTTATTGTAGGGACTACGGCCAATATTTCTATAACAAAAACATAGTGAGTATATTTAGCACCCGTGGCCACATGTACTTGTATCCCCAGAGCTGTAAACGGAAGTCAGTCAGGAGGACTGCTGGGAATCTGGCCACCAGCTTAACTCCAGGTTCACTGAGAGACCTTATTTCAAGGGAGAAAGGTGGACAGAGATAAGACACCCAGTGTCCTCCTTTCAACTCTGCATATCCACACAAGTGCACAAACTTACACTCAGACATTTTTGTACAACATGTACATGAAAAATAAAAAGTTATTTTTTAATTAAAAAAATAAATTATAAATTTTGCCTACAACATAGGAACCTGAGAAGACTCAGAGACCTGAGGAAAACTGTATTTAATGCTAAGTCTGCTGAAAGAAGCAGAGAGCTGCAGAGAAACATGATAGGAGTGTGACAGATGGTGGTAAAACTCACAGCAGGCCAAGCAAAGCTTGTGTATTCAGATTCCTCTTGGCCTTTGTGTCTAGCATTTCTCCTCTCCAGCTATGAGACAGGAACCCTGTGGAACAAGGGCCATGTGACCCACTGCAAGAAAAGCAGGTTATCTAATAACCAATCCCTTAAGAGAACATTAAATTGTATTCGAAATTAAAGAAAAAGGATACGATGGTGAAATGCATGCTTCCAGCAAGGTAGCAAACTAATAACCTGTAATCCATATCCCACAGGCCCGTGCGCACTCCTGGTCTCATGGCCAGAAAAGTCTAACAAGCAGCTTTCAGGAAGGCTTACCAAGTGCTAGGCACCACACAGCGTGTTTCCTGTGTATTCATCAATCCTCAGTTTGAACAAGAGGCTTGGAGAAAGCTAAGCTATATGCTCAGGGTCACATGACTCATAGTAGTCAGGCTGAAATTCAACCCCAGGCCATTTAACTTTAGACCCCAGACTCATCATCATAACAGAGACTCACAGTGACTAATAATCCAGACATGACAGTGGACCAAAACTAAGTAAAAATGTTCATAAAGAGGTCACCTGTAAGAGGACAAAAATTCTCCACTCCCCATTGGCCTTCTATACCGAAAGCTTAAGCAGAAGACAGAGGACCAACTCTCACACAGGAACTACCTAGTACTATCAGCAGCAGGTGTTTTGCATTGTTTGGAATTGATCATGTGACCCAAATATGCCTGGTCACTGCTTCTCAGAATTCTAATACTCAAGTTCGAAGGGAGCTACAGTCCTTCATCCCCCACCCTTCCTGTCATCTTGTTAGCAGCATTTCTGGGAGTAAATGTGTTCTCTAACATAGGGGAAACCCTGCAAATAGGGAAAAGATGAGCCTGGGCCATGGATAGGAAGCTTTCTTGTTCTACAGATTGACACTGGGGTTAAAGATGTAAGTGACTTGTGAGGTTTATAGTGAAGAATAATACAAAGTATTAGTTACAGTGCTTGGCACATAGTTAAATAGGGCACAGGTACCTTCTATTATATGGTTTTTAAGTCTTTCTTCTCATTAACAAAACATAGTTGTATGTCTTACATTCTCTGGGTTAGAACTGGCTAACTTCATTCAGTAAAGTGTTCACCATGCAAGCATGAGGACCTGAGATCTATCCCAGCACCCACGTGAAAAGCAATGCACAGAGGAACTGGAGACAGAAGGATTCACTGGGGCTCACTCACTAGAAGCCTAGCCAACTGCTGAACTTCAGGATGCACAGATATACTCTAACTCCAAAAACAGCTAGGTGGGCACCTTTCAAAGAAAGACAACTAAATTTGACCTCTGGTTTACAGAAAAGCCACATGCACCTGCACACACACATGCACCTGCATATACACATGCACCTGCACACACACATGCACCTGCATATACACATGCACCTACACACATACATGCACCTGCACACACACATGCACCTGCATACACATGCACCTGCACATACACATGCACCTGCATATACACATGCACCTACACACACACATGCACCTGCATATACACATGCACCTACACACATATGCACCTGCATAATCACATGCACCTATACGCACATATGCACCTGCACACACACATGCACCTGCACACATACATGCACCTACACACACATGCACCTGCACACACACATGCACCTACACACACATATGCACCTGCATATACACATGCACCTGCACACACACATGCACCTACACACACACATGCACCTGCACATACACATGCACCTGCATATACACATGCACCCACATACATACATGCACCTGAACACACACGTGAACTCTCTCTCTCTCTCTGTCTCTGTCTCTCTCTCTCAGCTAGAAGAATAGCCAACTGCTAGGCTTTCTCTCTCTTTTACACACACATACACATACATACACACACATACACATACCCCAAAATGGTTATATTCTCTTGGTTATATTCAAGGACTGGGGAAAGGAGAAAGTTACCATCAATGTAGTTGGAGAGTGTGATTACCAGGTGGAGCCCTGGGGACCCCACATTTTACTAGATAAAATCCCAACTCTTTCTTCTCTTAAAGAGGTTGCACAGCAAAAGTTAAACCATTCTTTGGACAACTTTGTCAGAACCCATGAGCTCCACCACCACTATCCTCCAACCGAAAAGCCTACAAGTCATTGTGTCATAAAAATTTAAATTTTAACCTATAATTCGGGTATCATGTTTCCTCTAGCTACACATCCCTACTCATTGAAAATTACTTTAGTTTGGCATTATTAGTACAAAAGAGCATTTAAAAAAAAAGAAAGAAAGAAAAAGAAAAACATTTCAAGCTGATACATCATTTTCAATATACCCTCTGAGTAAAGTTCCCATTTTTCAGAGGTTATTTGGATTATTTTAATCTGTGTTTTTAAAGCTAGGATAATTTTTTTTGCATCTTCAAACTTCTTTCTCTTGCTTTGATGGTGTGGTTTCTTTTTTCCTCTACTTTTATCTCTATTCAAAAGCAAACTTTTAAATCCTGAGTCCTAGAAGTAGAATTTGGAACAACTTCTGGGTACTGCACAGACCTAGCTAGTTCCTCTAGCTGGTTGGTTCTTGGTTTTGTTTCTTAACACACACTTTTAAAGGTAACAATAAACTAACCATTAACTATTTTTTAGCAGTTTTAAATGAATCAATTAGCAAGAGAAAGTTCTAGGCAAAAGGCAACATGGGAAAGGGATTTAAGATTGTAAAATCTTAGAAAGGTCTTATATAGAGTATCTCTTTGTGTGTGTGTGTGTGCTCTGTGTGTGTGTGTGTCTGTGTGTATCTGTTTCTGTGTCTGTTTGTGACCTTATCTATGTGTGCACGTGTGCTCATGTGTGTTCATGTGTGTTCATGTGTGTTCATGTGTGTTCATGTCCATGGAGGATGTTATTTAAGCCAGAAAATCTTGAGTCAAAAAACAAAATAAGAAGGAAGGTAGTTTCTCCTGAAGTCTTTTCTTAAGACAAAGATTTGTAAAACAAAGAAAAAGGGCACTGTGGGGATTCCTGGGCCCTGCAATACCTGTCTGCACAGCAAGTTCTAACCAGCAGACTCCTTGCATCTTGTACTACCTATCATCTGGGTTGTTTGTAGGGAACTAGGATGGGTTCTTCATTTCTCTTCATTTACTTCTTCCTTGCTTTTCTTTTCTTCCTTCTCATTCTCCCTCCTTTGCTTTTAAATTCACTTTAAAAGAATAGAGTGTCTTTCTTGCTTTGCTTCAAGTATTTCTTCTCCTGATACAGATGGACACCTTCAATCAAAGTATGATTCCTGCATAAAGCCCCGTCTGCTGCAGAGACTGTGTGGAGCACAGTACCAAAGCCTACAACAGTTCCACCAAAGTTGCTTCATCCTGCAACAAACATAGGAGCCATGTCAAAGCCACATCAGGAATGACTTTAACTGCCACACATACCTGAGGTAAAGGAAAATTACATATAATAGAAGTAATGTGATACCGTAAATTCCATATTAAATATAATGAGTCATGTCAAATCTTTTGCTGAAGCATAATTTGATGGAGGGAAGGGCAAAGCTAGAAAAGGAGCCCTTCAGGAAAAGGATGCTCTCAGCACAGAGGAGAAAATTATCCAAAAAACTGCAGCGGATGCTGAAGGCCAACTGGGTGTGGAGCTCCACTTTGCCTTGAACTTAATCTACTCTTCAGTTCAGGGATGTATAAACATGTCCAGTTATATTCATTCAAACCAGGCAGAACATACACACCTACCTCTGAAGAACTAGGCATCTACAGAGCCTTACCGAATGCCAGTCAGCTGCGGTCCAACCAGCCTCACTGTTCCACTCTGGGTGGTTATTTGAATGTACCAGCTGAAAAGTGAGATCTACAGATGCTGCTTCCACAGACCATGTGATAGAATCCATTGTAAAAGTTCCTCTGAACGGATTCACTTACTGTTGACACAAAGATCCATAAACTCATCACTCAAGGATTCTATTTCTGCTTTCTCTCTCTCTCTCTCTCTCTCTTTCTCTCTCTCTCTCCACATGTGTTTGCTTCTCCATTTGAATTATAATAGATTTAGTTTCCATACTAAATTAGTTGACCTAATACCCTTCCCCTGAGTCTTCACTCTTCCTTCTTAAAAAGAACCAAGCTTGAAGAGGCAATGGGAACCTTCTTCCTATCCCTGAAGGCCTCTCTGGCTCCAAACAGGAGCAGCACTTTGTCCGGCCATGTTACACACAGGGAAAACTACTTTGTTGCCTGATCTCCATCAGTAAGGCTGCCCTGATTGTTATTCTGTTGGCTTTTTCTGGTGATAATGCTTTTAAAGGTGACGAGAGACTCTTTAGAAAATTTCAAATGTGCCTGGGTACAACTTAACAGAATGTATCATATAGTACTACGCACAGCAAAGCCATTTCTCCACAAAGCTATTTCCCTGTACCAGTCTGCTTACTTCAGAAGCCCCTGGATGCCTTAGAAATATCTGTCTCCTTATCCCCATTATTCCTCCCCCAGAGAGCTGTCCCTAATAAACTTAGCTATGTTTCTTCTCCTGGCTAGCTTTAATGTGAGCCAGGGGAAAGATTGCAGAAAAGCACACATCCTTTTCTGCCTGGGCTTGCAAAATTGTCTTTTGCCATGGATGCATCTGTTAGCAATGATGGAGACAATCTGTGCTGCATATGATGGCTTGTTGAGAGATGACTGTAAAAAGACCCTCTTCCAAGAAATGTTTAACCTCTTCATGCCTCTTAATGACAGCTAGATCCTGAATATGATGTCCTCTGAAGAACAGATGATGCCTTTTTGTCTGGGATCGCCATCTTAGAGTAACAGTTGAGCCTTGGAATGAGGCGTCCTGGGGAACTCCGGGCGCCCAAACACTGTCTATACTACCTGAAAGAATGCCTTGGGCTCAAGTACTATAGCTCTAGCTTTGTCTTGGACACTTGGACCTGAGATAGAATACCTCAGCTGGTTCATGGTGATATGGTTGAATGAAGATGTTCTTTAATGGAAATAGAATTCCTTGACAAATCTTACCTAGCCAAGACTTTAGACCTAAATCTAAACTCCTGGGATGCTAAGAGCACCAGAAAATTCCTAAGTTAGTCCGTGAGCCATTTCTCTCGCTGCCTTTTGGCCTCTCTTTGGAAATGAAATCAACACAATTTCCTGTCACAGTTTTAAAGAAGCTTAGATGTGCATACCAGGCCCAAGGAGTCCAAGGCAAAGCCAGAGTTATCTTTGACCAATGCCATTTTCCTCACAGCTCCTTTGCCAGTGCACTAGCTGAGAAGGTTACTCAACAGGAACCAGCTATGTATTAGATCAGGAGTCAAGAGGAAGGAAAGCCACAGTGTCAACAATAGAGGAAACCTCATTATTATTATTATTATTATTATTATTTATTATTATTATTATTATTATTATTATTATTATTATTCATTCTGAATTAGAGTAAAAATCTAGAATAAAATGCAAAATTCATGGACTTTATAAAACTTAAAACTTCAAATACATTTTGATTTGGCAGCTCAAAAGAGTCCATCTCGGAAGTCCAAATGTGGTTAGGGTTCGTGGGTATTTGAAAAAAAAAATTAGTGTGGCATTTTAACAGATTAAAGTTACTGGGAAATAAAACTATTAACAAAAATATAAATTTAGTAAGAAAAAAGCAAAATAAAAAGCAAAGAAGTATTTATAGGGATCTCTCAATACTTAAAACATCAAGCCTCCATATACTCATTTTATGTCAAAGTAGAGTCTGAGATCGAGATGGATATAGCATCAACTCATTCCAGGAGGCAAGGCCAAGCCAGGCAATGAATACAAGAGAGAGATGGAGGATCTGTGTGGGGACCTTGCCCATAGTCAACCATCCATTCCACTGGCATGAAAGAAAGAAACATCTGGATCTGTGCCCAGCTTGACTGCAATGGCAAAGATCCTGGTTTTCTCTATGAAGTATACTTTCCATGTACCTAATCGCACAGCAGGGACCCGTCAGACCCAAACAGAAACAGTGAACTTAGGCTCATTCTCTTGAGTCATGTTTCTATTGATTATTGTTGGTTCCTTTGGTCTGACCAGGAACATCTTGGAAGGGAAAGGTGGAGAGAAGGTCTCTGAAGAAACTGCACAGACATTAGAAAGCTGAGCAACTTGAGGATGTATGACCAGGTTGGTTTTCGTGTCTCATTCTCTTTGTGACTCTTGGGTCTAATTTCTCAGATCTGCCTTCCCCCGCCCCCACCCCACCCCACCCCACCCGCCTCTCCGTTTCTCTGTCGTTGTCTGTTTCTGGCTACTCTCCATATTTTCTTTCTGTGTCTTCCTTTTCTAGTTTCTCTTATCTGATCTGAAATCGTTTATCCTTGGCTAACAAGCCCCAGGTTTTAAGCATACAAGACATAATTAAAATATTAAGCACATGACAGGCTTCATATATCACCTGGAGTCTTGTTGCGTATGTGTTAATATCCCTGTTACTTTATTTGAAGTTCTTCAGCCTATTGTGTGAGATATCCAGCATATGCTGAGTTAGGCTACTCCAGGGGCTATCAGATGCCTTGGTAGGGCATCAGTTTGCTTTGTGTTACCAAGCAATGCTGTAAAAGCAGATCCTCTGTGCCCTTTGCTTTCTAAATCTCCACCAGCGCCCAAGGCTTTACTAATTAGCATTGCATTTTAGACATACTAACATAATCTTATTAAATTAATCTATAGCTTCTAATTGGCATTTCATAGATTTTCACACATTTCCAACGCTCCTCAGATAGCTCATTTTACAGTAGTGGAAGCTGAAGTTCAAAGCGAAAGCTGACACAGACTTTGCTGGTAAATTGTGTTCATGCTGACTAGTTACCATTTTGAAGACTCCCACATCTTCCTTGGTTGGGATGTCAGGATCTACTTAGGCCTGAATTGTGGCTCTGTGAGCTCATGCCTAAAGCTTGATCTCAGAAAGGTCTAGATCCAGCCATGATGAACCAGGAGGATTTGAGGTTACCTGAACTGAAAGAGACCAAACTCCCAACTCTGTAATATCAACGCATCTTTGCCAAGAGGACCTTACATGCAAGTAGAGATAAACACATACAAGAGGGCTGGAATATCATCTTTTCGAAGCAGATTTTCTGAGCTATTTTGCATCTTAGTATATGTATATGACTTTTTAATGAATGTTTCCATGCGAGGAGGAGTATGGCCTGGATCTGTCTTCATTTCAACCTGGTTAGAAGCTTGTGACAGGTAGCACATTTCCCACTTCTTCAATGGTTCCCAATAGTTACCAAAGCAGACTTAAGACTCTGAATTTTAAAAATGGGTCTAGGTTGAATCGTAATGACAGTTTAGAAAAATAAACAGAGGTGGCATTGATTCATATGCCAGCTACTGGCAAAGATCTCAGAAGAAAACATCAAATAGAGCTGGTAAAATGGCATAGCCTTCACTAAGAGGCTGAAACGGAAATCCATAGTTGTAGAGGAATTTTAATCCAGCAGCAGCAACATGGCTGCTCTGGCAAGGGGTCACATCCAAAGACCTTCTAGGTCTGTGTGGTCTGGCGGGAACACAGACATGCTCTTGGTTCATACCTTTAATCCCAAACAATAAAGGTAAACTTGATTTGTAGAAGAAGGCAGCCATGTTTGAAAATGACGTCTAATTAAGGGACAGAAAAGTTATGAATCAGAGAAAAATTTAACAGAATGAGTCAGAGATAGGATATGCCCAACTCTCACAAGAGCATCACAGGAAGGACAAGCTGCCTAAGAGTGACATGAGAGAGGAAGAGAGGGCGGGAGGGCGAGAGGGAGGGAAGGAGGGAGGGGGGGAGAGAAAGAGAGACAGAGAGAGAGAGAGAGAGAGAGAGAGAGGAGAGAGAGAGAGAGAGAATAAGTTCAGTCATTGCAATTCATGCAGTGCAGTTGAGTTCAGTTCATTTGTGAGTTCTGTTTAGTTTGTGCAATTGTGAGTTGAACTAGCTAGTCAGAGTCCAGAAAGACCTAGAAAGGGTGAACTTATTCGACAGTAAACCTCCAAGATGACGATTACATCTGGCAAATAAAAGTTACTTTTACACATAGTCCCCATCACTACCTCTAACTATCTGCACAATGCCATGAAACTCATCCAACCCTCTGAGTTTCAACTATTGTGTCTGTAAAGCAGAAATGACTACTACTTAACAGCCACGTGTGTGTTTTGTTGAGTTTTTGTTGTTGTTTGCTTGCTTTTTTTTTGGTTTTTGTTTGGATGCTTTGTTTATTTATTTGAGTTTTGGATGTTATTATTGAAATAAACTGAACTCTTGTTGGGAAAGATTACTGGTAACTATTTGAAGAGACTTAAAGGTTTTATTGAGATATGATTTGTCTTAGGATTTCATTGCTATGAGTAAGCACCATGACCATAGCAACTCATAAAAGCAAACACTTAGTTGGGGCTGGCTTATAGTTCCAGAGGTTCAGTTCATTATCATCATGGTGAGCATGCAGGCAGACATGGTGCTAGAAGGAGCTGAGAGTTCTCCATCTTGATCCAATGGAAGGCAGAAGGAGATTCTCTTTAGCCAGCAGACAGGAGGGTCTCTTTCTCCCTGGGCAGAGCTTAAACACAGAAGACCTCCAAGGCCCACCCCCATAGTGACTCATTTCTTCCAACAGTTTCCTCCTAATAGTGCCACTTCTGATGGGCCAAGGATTCAAACAAATGAATCTATGTGGGGACAAACCTATTCAAACCACTACATAATTAATGTATTAAATATTTTTCTCATCCCTGTGTCTAAATACCTGACAGAGCAACTCAGGAAGGAAGATTTTAGTTTGGCTCATGTTTTCAGAAGACTGCAGGCTGTTAAGGAGGGGCGGAGCTCATGAGGGCACTGGTAGACAAGAAACAGGATGCTCAGGCCAGATTGGAGCCCTCCAAGGACTAACCACAAAGAACTACTTCCACCCACCAGACTCACTTCCTCTTAAAGGTCCTTGAACCCCTGCCCATCCCCCAACTCTTCCCCACCCCTATGAAAGAGGTACCACCAACTGAGAATCAAATTCCTGAGCCTGCAGGGGAGACATTTAACAGTCAAGCCAATTCATCTGTCACACAGTTCTGCCATTTAAAGTATACTATTCCATGGCTTTTAGCGTAACCACGTTGCTGTGTGTCCATGACCACCACACGCAATGAGGACACTGTCTCAGCCTAGGAAAAGGAAACCCTTTTTACTTACCTATCATTTCCTACTCTCTTCCTTTTCTCTCAGCACTGGGCAGCCCCCACTTTACTTCTTGTCTCTTCCTTATGCTTATTCAGGAGTTGTATAATATGTGGACATTTCTGACTGATTTCTTTTACTTAACAGTGTTTCCAAAATGCACCCATATTGTAGTATCAGTTTTTGTTCTTTGCCAGAGCCAAAGGGATGTCATTTATCCATCCATTAGCTGATAGGCCCTTGGTTGGTTTTTACCATTTAACCATTATGGATAATGATACTATGAACATTTTATGTATAATTTTGTCCTAATGGCAGTGACGTCAAATATCTTTTCTTGTGTCCATCAGACTGTTAGCATCTATTTTGGACAGTTTCTTAGCATGATTTTGCTTGCTTTAAAAATCTGATTGTCTGTTATCACACTGTAAGAGTTCTTTACATAAAAGCCCCATATCAGATATGGGGACTGGGGAGCCCTTCCTCATCTGTCATTCAGTCATTTCATTTTCTTATGGTTTTAAAAACAAAAGGTTTTTATGTTAAAGAAGTCTAACCTATCTGCTTTTAATCCTTTTAATATATGTGCTTTTGATTTTATACCTACGCATTCATTTTCAAATACAAGCACAAAGATAAACTCTCTCTTCTAAGAGTTTTATAGTTTTAGAATTTCAATCAATGTTGAGCTAATTGTGTATGTTACAAAATAAGATTCTAATTTCCTTCTTTGCTTAACCCAGTTCTGTTCATTGAAAAGATTACTCTTTCTCCATTTAATGATCCCAATGCCTTTGTTGAAGTCAATTGACCATAGACTGGCATTCCGTCCCCCACCCCCATCCCTGCCTCCCTTCCCTGTCTGATCTTTGATCCAGTGTTATACTGTCTTAGCAACTACTACTGCTTTATAGGAAGTTTTGGTTGAGAAATGTGAGCCTTCTGGCTCTGTTTCCTTTTTCAACATTCTTTTGGCTATTTGAAGTCTTTCGCATCCCCATATCAATTTTAAACTTTTATGCCTCAAAAGAAAACTATTCTAGTATTGCTGCCTTGTACCATAGAAAAATGGCTTTTGATTTTTTTTCTCCCAGAGATTTAAAACAAACCCACCTAAATTTCTATAGTTCTACATCCATGATGCAGTGGAAATTTCCTAAAACCAAGTTTACCAAAGACAGAACAGCTTTAAATTTCCCTTTACTCCATTCACCGTTTGTCTTGCTCTGCTGCTACTGAGAGCTCCTTTAAGGCTGGCTGGACTGGGAAGCCCTGCTGCTCAGAATGATCTTAGATCTTTAGCTATAATTTCCTTAATTTCAGATTTCTGGGGGTTAGCATGAGGAGAGACAATGAGCAAGAATTAATCTACTATTGAGTCAGCAGTCTAAAAAGAAAGATCATTTTGAAAAGGGGTTTGTTAAAAACCACTTTCCTTTAAAATTCTTGATCCAAGCATAAACCCTCCCCTTGACCCCTGCTGAGTAATGCAGGGGTCTCAAGAACCCATATAACCCCCCTCTCAGATGAGCATATCGAGAGGCCATGTAGATGGTGGTAAAAGCAATGGAAGCCAGCAGAGAGAGGAGAGGAATGGATGGAGAGCAAGACAATGGAGCAGCCAATAGGAAGACAGAAGAGAAGAGAGTGAAGAGGGAAAGGGGCGGGGGTCCTGGCAAGGGGGAAGCACATGACAGGTATCAATTATTTACCATTTATGTACAATAAGAAAACGCACTTTAACTACAGGAAAAGCACCAAGTCCACTCAATAATCATTTCAGAGCATGTGGAAGTAAAACACAGCCTTTTAAGGGGCTGTAATAAATGTGCAGTGCTCTTTGTGAGGCCCCTGAAAGAATACATGTGTTAAGCCTTGATAAATCACACTTAAAAGTAAGTGTAGCATAAAAAAGAAATTAGCCATACAAATAACCTCACACTTAGGCATTTTTTAAAAGTCTCTTTCAAACAGTTAATTAGAAAAGCCTCTGGGGAGCATGAGTTTTCTTCTCTTACATCCCCCTCCTGTAATGTGAGAGCTACAGCAAAGGCCGAAGTAAATAAACAGAGAATCAGGGGAAAAATCCACATGATGTCCTCAATTGTGAGAAAAGAGAGACAAGATAGATAGGTAGATAGATAGATCGATAGATCGATAGATAAATAAATGGCACTGTCAGAATCAGAATTGCTGTGTGTCTGTCTGTCTGTCTGTCTCTGTCTCTGTCTCTGGGGGGGGGGGGCATAGTCTGTTCCTTACTTTTAATAGTTCCACTGTTCTCTTCAAAACACAGTAGCCAACCCAATCAAGTTCATGTACCCATTCTCCAGGAACATCTGCTGCATAATGTAGTTATGTTTCCAGTAAAGATTGTTCCAGCATGGTTCAGCCTTAAAGAGATAATTCAACGAGTTTGGTTACATGGGAACTGTGCCCATATGGTCCCATATTAAAGCAGCAAAGATAGGATGCTGGTGGATTGCACTTCAGCCCACAAATGCCAGAGTACTAGCCACTAGCAAGTGTTCTCTCCGCAGTCACTGAATGGTGTTCTCTTTGCTATCAGTGCCCAGATCTCTTCTGTATTTAGGACACAATCCACGATACCTATGTAACTGGAAACGCTGCAGCTCCAGTTCCACAAGAGACTCACTCTTTTTAAATAAAATGTTCTCACAAGCAAAGCCTGCCTGCCTGCCTGCCTGCCTTCCTTTCTTCCTTCCTTCCTTCCTTCCTTCCTTCCTTCCTTCCTTCCTTCCTTCATCTCAACAACCAAATCACCTTTTAAAGGCCCCACTTCCCAACACCACTACAAAAGCAGTGACACATCAGTGCAAGTTTCAGAGGGGAAGACCGTATGCCAACCACTGTACAATGCTAAGCAGCATGTCTCCATGGCTACCACAGAGCGCAAACAGGAAACTGTCTGGGTTTATGCGTTCATTCAAGAAACATTTATTGTTTGGTTTTAATGGGAATGACGTTGATGTATGGTTCCAGCAACTTTTCAGGATCATAACACAAAAGAGTTTCGAGACCTCTGTCTCATCCTAGTTAGAAGGCCATCCTCAAAACAACAAATGACAGCAAATTCTGATAAGGCTTTAGGGGAAGAACACTTACTTGTTCACGGATAGTGGGAATGTAAACTTGATGCAGCCTCTATGAAGATTTGCCTAGAAGTTCCGCACACAAAGCTAAAATGAGAACAATCGTGATTCAGCTACACCAGCCCTAGGCATCCACCCAAAGTCTCTAGTCTACACTCCATATATAGAGATACTTGCACATCCATGCCCATCACTTCACTAGTCACAATAGCTAAAACATGGAATCGGCCAAGTAAATGGACAAAGAAAATGTACTACTTAAGCATGAGGGTTTTTACATAGCTGAAAAAAGGAGTGAAACATTCATTGTAACACTCACAGGACAGTGATGTATGTAGGTATATCTTTATATGTCAGACTCAGAAAGATAATCATCATGTTCTCTCTCATATGCAGAATGCACACACACACATATATATCGAGGAACAAGCAAGTACCATGAAATATATGTGAGATAAAAGCAGAAAAGAGGTCTATTCTGCAGGGAAGGAAGGGTTCTCGCAAGAAGAGAAGAAACAAGATGAAGGGAGAAGAAGGCAAAAAATAGATACATGTATATCCATTTATTATAGGCTAACTGTGGTTGTTTGAATAAGGATGGCCCCCATAGGCTCATATGTGTGACTACTTGGTGCCCAATTGGCTGAATGGTTTAGGAAGAATTAGGAGGTGTGGTCTTGTTGGATGGGGTGTGTCATTTGGAGACAGGCTTTGAGGTTTCCAAAGACTTTGTGGATGTGAGCTCCCAGCTCCTGCTCCAGTGTCATGCCTGCTTGCATGCTGCCACCATCCCTGCCATGAAGCTAATAGACTCACACCTCCATCTCCCAATCCTGGAAACATAAACCTCAAACAAACCCTGTCCTTTGTAAATTGCCTTCTTCATGGTATTTTATCACAACAATAGAAAAAAATAGCAATGTACTAACCAAATAATTAAAATGAGAACATGCCTTCCCATCTCACAGAGAAGAAAACAGACAACAATGAAAGAGACCTGACTGGAATTTTATACAGGCAAGCTCTCCTGCATTTGCAAAACCAAAGGTATCTCAGGAAATGTTAAGAGACCTTGCCTAGAAAGACAGGCATTCACTGACGAGGGTGAAAGATGGACGGGAAAGGAGAGTACTAGTTAATGAAGAAAGTCCTAGACTGTGGACTCTCCCCACCATAGTCCCCACCAGACTCTGGAAGGCAAGGCATTGTCCATAAATTATACTCTGACCCCATTTTCTAAATTTCATTAAAAAACATTTTTCTCTCCTTTATCTGAGCATTCTCTTTCGACTCTCACAAAGACACTCCTGGGTCTGTGTTATTACCCAATATTACCCAATAAGTTACCTGCTCCTGTGTGCGCTGACTGTAATCAAGCCTGTGCCACTACTCTAACAATGCACCTAAGTGGCCCACAGTCCTCTCTCACTCACCCTGTTGTGTCATTTCACTTAATTAATAAGCAGAACGAAGACTTCAGAAAAGGAGGAAATTTGATTACACAGCATTGTAATGGCACTCGAGTCTACAGTGAAGATGGAGTGAGGTCTGCCCCCTTAAAATTTCCATTTGCTTTACCATTGTACAGTGGAAATGTCAACGCAGCTCCCCTCCACAGCCCCTCCCAGGTGGCCTTTAGCTGAGTCTCTCGGTAATACTAAACCATTAGTCATGCCCGGGTCAGTGATGTGTCAATAACAGAATAATTATTAAAGGAAGACTTAAGAGGAACGACCTCAGCCTCAGTTTCAGAACTAGCTCGACCACCCAGTCATGGCTGGTTGATTAAATGAACGGATGCTGAATAAAATGTCCCCTTTACATCTGGAGACCTAAGGACTGCTGATCCCATTATTCCAGGGTTTGTTTGTAGCTGCTAAACACCTTTTCAGACCAATAAGCAGCATGGCTTTTAGTCCTGCTGATCGCAGCCCGCCCTTCCCCGGTAGAGCAAATTTACCGGAGTTAATGGTTCTGCCATTTTAAAGGAAGTCAGTCAGCGGCGGAGCAATTCAGAGTGACTGAATCTTTGCAGAATGCTAGGTGCAGAGAAGACATGGGCTTGAGATTCTGAAATTGGGAATACTCGCATCCTGGGTTAGGCCTCTGAGAGAAACCAGTGAAATGCTAAAGAAAAACTCGAGGGGCGTTTCTGAAAGCCCTAAGCATTAAAATAAGGAACACCGGAAGAGAGGCAAGTATGGAGGACTCCATGTGAGGGTGGAGTCATGCAGCCAGGGCCAAGGAATTCTCAATCCAAGAGCAAGGCCTTCAGCAAAGCCTTTCTTGGGCCATTCAGAGGAAGAGCAGCGCAGCTGACTGAACACTTGATCTGAGACTTCCGGTCTTCAGACTTCAGACTCTCAGCGGCTTAGGCCATTTTTTTTTTTTGAGGGGGGTGGGTTTTAACCCGACAACCTAACAGGCATGTGGGAAGCTCTATCCTCAATGTTTGCTAATTGAACAATCTTGAGCATGTTATTTAAACTTATGTCCACTTATTTCCTTAAAAATGGGAACAAAAATGCATTGTTTATTATGGGAATGGCATATTTATTATTAAGACTGCATGTAAAGAATGGGCTTCAAACTCTAATAGAAGCCCAAAGGAGGGGGCTGGGCCGGGAAATGTAGGGGGGTGTTTAGCAAGCTTTCTAGACAGTTTTCATCAAAGGCAACAATAACATGTCTAGTACTTCCTTTACGTACATTGTGATGAGAATAAACCCTACTGCCTTTCAGTCTCACTCAGTTGTGGCAGAGTTATATTTCAGACCAATAAATAAATAAATGAATATCTAGGAAACAAATGTCTTTAAACAGGCAATTCCTTGGTCTATACCACTGACGGTGGTATGCTAAAAAAAAAAAAAAAAAAAAAAAAAAAAAAAAAAAATGATACTTCCTGTAGTGTTCTTCCTCCAACCATACAGCCCCAGGTTAATCATAAGAAAAGCATTGAATTTCCATGGAACATTATCTTACAAAGCACCTCACCAGTGCCCTTAAAATTGGCAAGGTCACAAAAAAGAAGGAAAGCCTGAGAAACTGCCCCAGCCAAGCAGAAGCCAGAGCTACGAGAGCAACTGTAACTGTAACAGAGATATGCAAGTCCCCAGGACAGGAGCCTATAATACAAGGAAGATCTGAAATAGAAACTATGGAAGTCTGAATAACTGGATGTTAGTAATATACCAGCATTGCTCCAGTGACGGTAACAAATGCTCCACACTAATGGTAAAGTGTTAACGATAGAGAAATCAGTAACTGCAGACGAGAGACAGGGAAATGCCTCTCATTATCCTGTAAATCCAAAGATAATCTGAAAAACAAAGTCTTCTGAGGCTTGGGAGAGATGGCCTATGTGGAAGCACCTGCTCCATCATTGGGATATGGAAGAGATACGAAGATAGAAGGCAGAGATAGAAACTCACTGGCTGCTAGCCTGCCACACACAGCGGAAAAAACAAGAGAGATGCTGTCACGAGCAAAGTAGAAAACTAAGACTGACTCACTAAGGTTGATCCGTGACCTCTACATCCATGCATACCATGGCACATGTGTACCCACATTCACATACAAGAATACACATGCATGTATACATATACTTCATGCATATGTGCCACACACACAGTAAATAAATACATAAAATTAATTTTGAAAAGCCCAAATTTTGCTTTCATTTTCTGAAGAGTATTACAGAAAGTTAAACACATGACTCAAAAACACTTTCTGCTAATGCTTTTTCCTCTTCCCTGGAGGAGCTGCACCTATTGCTTTATCAAATCTCTACACACAAATTCATATGTATACACACACACACACACACGTCCACCCAAGCACCACCTTGTTTTGTTCTCATTGATGATATAGTGTCCTCTCCCACTGTTACCATGCTTGACCCCAAGCCCTATGCTATTATATAGAATAATAGCTTGAGACATCCCTGAAGCATGTAACTCTTCTCCGGGTCTATTAGCATTGTCATAAGCAATCCTAGTAGGGAATTTGTAATAGATAAAATTATCAGCCCCCAATATATATATGTATATATGTGTATATATACATATATATCAAGAGAATGGTTATATATATAATAATGATTGTATACATATATATAAAACAATGATTTTACATATATATAATCATTTTCTTGGTACTTAGATATATACATTTATTTAATTTTAAACACAGTGGGCCATTGAGATGGTTCAGCGGGCAAACCCAGGCAATCTGAGTTCACCCCTTGGGACCTACATGGTAGAAAGAGAGAACCAATTCCCTCAAGTTCTTCTTTGACCTCCAAACACTTGCCATAGCACACACACACACACACACACACACACACACACACACACACACACACACACGTAATAATTCTTTAAATGGCATTTGGGCTGGGGAGAAAGGTCAGTTGGTAAAGTGCTTGCCTTAAAAGCCTAAGGGCCTGAGTTTGATCTCAAGAACCTGCATTTTAAAAAGCCAAGGTGGTGTGTGCTTGTAACCCCAGAGCTGGGGAAGTAAAGACAAGCAGATCCCCACAACTTGCTGATGAACCACACAGCCCATTTAGAAAGTGCTAGGTCACTGAGAAATCCTGTTTCAAAAAAAGACAGAAAGAAGGCGGAGGAAAGGGTGGGGGAGGAGGAGGAAGACGATGACACAAGGAATGAGACCCAAGACTGTTCCCTGGCTTCCAAATGATGGATGTATATACACACAAGCACACACACACACACACATATAAGCACACATACACACAAACCCACAAGCACACACACACAAAGTGGCAACCCAACACTATTTTGATGAAGTTCAAAAGCATACAAAACTATGGGTAATAATGTTCAGACATGCCTGGATATGTAATATGATAAAAATTGATTTTTTAAAAAAGTAAAACAAATAAAAAAATGAACTCGAAATGTGTAAGCAGTCATCTCCTGGAGAGCAGACAGGGCAGAGAGAAAGAGCACAATGCCTTTCAGTGGATGAGTTTATTTTATAACTTACCTGCATATTCCATGTTCTTTGGGATATCATCAAATAAAGATATGGGTTTTTAAAGGATAATAAGAGACTATAATGCTAGGTTCCAGCAGCCAAGGGCTTCAACTAGGGCTTATGTAAAGAGAAAAATAATTTATTAATATTTTTGGGTGACTCACAGAATAACCAGAAGGACCAAACAGCCAGGCTGCAGCTCAGCCAAGAACTCAGGCGTCAGAGCTGGGCCTCAGAAGACACCATTGCATGCAGACACCGCGGCTTCCATCTCCAGAGCTACAAATAGTAGTGCTTTGCCAACCTCCTTCTCAAGAGTGGACAGCTGCTGTCACAGGGTGTCCTTATGGCTCCCGTTTCTTCATGCTCCTAGCCTGGTTCCAGCTCTGAGTGGATAAGTCTGGTAGGGCCAAATCATGTGCTCGTGTCCTTCCTCAGGAAGACTGGGGGAGTGTTGAGATTCTGTCCTTTCCTCCAAGGCTCATAGGGTTATAAATAATTCCCATAGAGCCAGAGACTTCATATGCTGAGTGGCCAAACAATTGATAAGTGTCCACTACAATCCACTTTTAACTGTTTAGCATCAATACACAGCCTTTCCCCCCATGCAGTTTCTTAAAAAAAAAAAAAAAAATTATACCTACGTACTCCAACTACCCCTGCATCAATAAGCTGTCCTTGTTATCCCCAAACAGTGGGAGCTCTCAAAGACCCAAGGTTTCAGGTCCCTACTCAACTTTACTTATGAGATCTCTGAGAACACGTTCTTCCATCAGAATCTATTCCTGATACTCTATAGTTGCTAAACTAAAAACTATGCTGACTCCTCCCACTAAATTTTTTTTCTAGAAGAAACAGGGGGTAGGGGGAAATAAAATAAGAAAGGGGAAAGAAATTTTAACTATAAAAATGGGTTTCATCCAACCAAAAATATTGTAATACCAAAGAGTGGGTGTAAGTCAGTACACCCACATTCATGGATCCCTGGTCCTATCCAAAGATCCTTCTGCCTTTGCCCAGAACCTCAGGGTTGACCCAGAATCTTATTCCTGGGAGATATACATTGTTGATAGAAAAAGGATCAGACCGTCTACACATACAGGACAGCTTATGTCCCCCGAGGTGGGATGCTATTCAGGACACTCTAATACACTAAGGATTGATAAGGATTAGTACTTCTATACTATTTATATTAGAATAATTATTTTTTATTTTTAAATAACTTTATTCTAACACACTCATTAATAAAAACATCACTCAGCTAGATTAAGGTAGCTAGTCAAATAGACAGTCACCCAGTCCCAAACTCCATGCACCTCAGTGAGCTTCCATTCACTTAGAATGCCCATTCTGAACGACTACTCGGAATAAACACTTCAGTAGTTTATTGGAGGTACAGGACTTTCAGTGGGCTAGAATAGCCTCGAAATATCACTGACTACTTTGAAAATAAGCCCATCTGTTGCTCATGAATGGCTGAGGCCCAGTGTCGAGAACATGAGCTTTCTGCTTCCAAGTACAACCTATTTCTATTACATCACAGTAGCTCTCAAAATATCCCCAGAGATGGGGAAATGGAATCCGCCACAAAAAATGTATGTAGGGTGACATTTAACTGTCACATGATGCACTGCAGACATGTTTAACCATACTTTTAGGTCAGCCTTTTTCTTGTCCTCAGATTATTTCAATTTTAGAAAAAAAAAATGAGACCAAGAATAGTGCTGAGACCTTTTTTGTTCAATCACTCCTGAATCACTGTGTGCCTCCTTTGTATTTCTTTCTTTCTTTTCCTAAGGAATTTGTCACTCATGCTGTTTCTCTGACAATCAATTCATTGATCTTCACCATTCCACTGTAGAAATATTTGAAATGCAAATGAGGTCACAGGTCTCTTTTCCATAAAGGAGGAGGGGTTGGTCATTCAGAAACAGTAAAATAGTATCCAGATCCTCGTCTTCCTATTATGCCAACATAACAACCTTTCTTTCACTTTATTATTTTCTTCTTTGTCAAAGTAGAAAAATAAATTACTTGCAAAAAGCAAGCAGCAGTTAATTTTCTAAAACACAGGAAATCACTATATTGGAAGACCCTTTATTCGTTTGACTGAAACCCGTCAATTTCTCAGACACTAAACGTCAGCAGACGTAGCAAAGCTCTTTGTATCTATCTATCACCTACCTCATGTATCATTCATGGAAGAGGTGACCTGGCTCCCATTAGTTGACTAGCTGATCTGAATCTTTGGGCTGCTCAGATAAGTCATTTCCATGGCCCCCCTTTCAAAATTAATGAAATAGAAGAAAATACATTATAACTATAAAAAAAAAAAAAAAAAAAAAAACCCTGCTGGGAAATCCTCGGTGAAATAAGGCTAATTCTTTTCTGTATTTCGCCTCTTTCCCGCCCTTATTTTTGCTTTCATTCCAAGGGACTGTGTTTCTGAATTTGTTTCATATCCAGGAGAACAGAAGATCAATGTCATGGCCCCAGCTGGAACTAAACAGACATGAATCTGAAAGGGCAACTGCCCTCCCGCTGCAAAGCCATCTTCTCCCTTTTTGCTCTAGTCCTGCTTAAGCCCATGAAAACAAGGACCAAGTCACTCCTTGGAATATCTGTCGATCAAGGGCTGTAGACAATCAAGACTTCCACCATAACACCCCGCAGTGTTATTATAGTCGTGGACTGTGACAGATATGAGTAGTTGTTCATTTTCTTATTTTCCATACAATTATGGCTGATTTTAAGTATGGTTAGGCATTTATTATGTCGGGGGCAGGGAGCTGTGTATTGGAAGACTTAACTAAGTGGTCACTGTCTCTTTCAAAAAAAAATCCTTCAATACCACGCCACAAAGGCCAGCTCCAAGTCTGGAGTTTAACAAAGTCCCCAGCAGCTTTCCATTCTGCCTTCATTTCCCACATCCTCTTCACATTAATTTCTTTCCCCATCCTGAGCTGCTTGACATTTCTCACTTCAATATTCCTGATATCTGCAATGCCTTCAGCCCCCTATCAACTCCATAACACATTATCCTCCAACATCAGTTCAAACCTTACTGCCCGGGCTTCTTGCTGAGGCCCATCTCTTATCTAGATACATCTGCTCTTTATTCTCAGAGGTACCCACTCCTGAAGTGGTACCTACCCACGCTGACATTAGCAGGAAATGCTAATTCCCTCTCCTTTGTTCATTCAGAGCATCCTCTTTCACACATCAGTAAAAGCATGAGTTGGTTTTGGTTTGTTTGTTTGTTTGTTTGTTTGTTTGTTTTTGCTTGCTTGCTTGTTTCTTGTCAGTCCAAATGTAACTGTCAAAGGAATGGCCATTCAAGACATCTAGCATTTAAATGAGGGTGGCCAACCTGATCAAGAATAGGAGTCACATTTGTCAATACAAGCTGAGCACTCCATGTTCAAAATAGTTGGGGCCAGAGTGTGTCAAATTTTATATTTTTCCTGGTTTTTGAATACTTACATATAAATAATGAGATATGTTAGGCACAGAACCAAGTTTAAACGTGAAGCTCGCTCAGGTTGCATGTATGATTTACATACGTAGCCTGAGTGAAGATAACTTATTTTTAGTGTACTTGGATTTTGACCACGGTCCTACCACATTTGGTAATGGGTTTTCACCTATGCCATCATGCTGATACTCTATCACTTACGGCTTTGTTTACATAGTATGCTTTGTATACTATGGCGCAATAATAGATTTCAGATTTTTTTTTTAACTAAGATGTTCAACATGTATTCTCAATTACAGTCTCTTTCAGTTTAAAGGATTGATTACATGGTTTGGCCCTAAAACCAATCCACATTTAAATCCTGTTAAATTATTTATTTGTAAGATACATGTCTTTCTGTATTATAGGTATAATGTTCCATCATGCATATTTTTAGACTCCCAATTGAAGCTCTAACAAGATGCTTTTACTGTGTTTCTATGTGAGCACTGCAGCCAAGTGTAACAGCGTTGCCCTGCTGAGGGATTATTTCAGTATTCTTTGTTTCATGCTAAGATGTCTTTCTTATGTCTCTTGTCTCAACAGTATGCCTTGCTTCCAGGCCCCTCTACAACAGTGACCTTTCTCACCTCTACACTGGTTTCCTGCTCAATTTCCAACAGTCAGAATTCTGCTGCAACCATCACAAAGCACACATCAAACTCTTTCCACATAGAAGCTGAAAAAGAGTCAGGGGAAAATTTTCCTGGGACATGGGACAGAAATTCAGGGCACAGTTAGCTGCCAGGAACAATGAAATGATGGCATCAGAAATCTGTCTCTACAGTCTTTGTAGACTTGGTGATAGGCAAGCACTTTAACAAGAAGAGATGGCCCTACCCACTGCCCTTCCTGACCTTGCTCCTTCAGCTGGAAAATTCCATAATAACCAACCAGTTTCCTGACCAATAAAGCAAAAGAACTATGGGGAATCTTATTGGCCCAGTTTGAGCTGCATGCCCTCCCTAAACCAATTGCTGTGGCAAACAAAATGAGTTTCCCATTCAGAATGACTATAGTGTGTCACCAGCACCTGGCACAGAGGGTGGTCAGTCACGTTAAAGATACAAAGCCAAGTACCACCACAAGACTGAGTTTCGTTAGTAGATAAAAGAGAAAGGAAAAGCTGCCGATCAGACACAGATCCCACGTCTTTCTCCTCAGCAATGTTTGGAAAAACAAATATCTACCTCCTTAGAGCCATGCAGACATTTCTATGGAAAAGCTAATAAAATGAAAGTTTATCAGCTAGTATTCTAGTAAGACACACAACCAGTATATAAATATTACTAGTATAATTATAATATATACATAATATGCATATATGAACATGAGTATATGTAAATTACATGTATGTGGATAGATAGATAGATAGATAGATAGACAGACAGACAGACAGACAGATAGTGTTAGTTAGAGTTACCATTGCTGTGATGAAACACCATAACCAAAGAAACATAGGGAGAAAAGTGTTTATTTGTCTTATGGTTCCACATCACTGTTCATCATTGAAGGAAGTCAGGACAAGAACTCAAACAAGGCAGGATCCTGGAGGTAAGAGCTGATACAGAAGGAGGGCCACTTACCAGCTTGCTTCTTGTGGCTTGTTCAGCCTGCTTTCTTATAGAACCCAGGCCTACCAGCCCAAAAGTGGTACCACATACAATAGGCTGGACCCTTCCATACCAATACTAATTAAGAAAATGCCCTATAAACTTGCCAACAGCCCAATTTTATGGAGGCATTTTCTCAATAGAGGTTCCCTCCTCTCTGATGACTCTAGCTTGTGTCAAGTTGACATAACTAGCCAGCACATTGTGAGTGAGTGAGAAAGTGCGCGCACGCGCGCGCGCGCGCGCGCGAGCGCGTGTGTGTGTGTGTGTGTGTGTGTGTGTGTGTGTGTTTATGTATGTGTGGTGTGTGTGTGTATTTATGTATGTGTGTGTGTGCGCACATGCGCATGTGTGTATGCATGAAACAAATATACACAGCTAGTTTTATTTTGGGAAATACATAGCTGTGACTATTGCCACATGACCTCTGTGGACTAGACTGCTGTACAATAGAATTCTGGGATGAGAGATGATGCTGAAATCCTGAGAAAGAGGAAACCTGCTTCACCCGTCAGTCCTTTCAACAGATTAACTAGAGCTCATAGCTATTATAGACAGTCGTCTGCTTTACAAGGTGTCAAATGCTTACAGACAGTGGTTTCTCCAGCTAGTCCTCAAGGATCACCAGACATCCAGTACATACCTGCTACCTGAAACCACAGAAAGTATAGAAGTCTAAATAGAATATGGTTTTCCTATAAATGTAGAACTATGATAAAAAAATTTATTTATAAATTATGAATTTATTTATAAGTTATGTGCAATAAGAGAAAAGCAATAAAAAACTAATAAATCAGAACAATTGTAACAATATACTAAGATAAAAGTTAGATGACCACAGTTTCCCTCAATGGTTAGGAAGTGATTCACATATAGAGTGGAGAATCTTCACAAACTTGTGACTTGTGTCTGTTGTCAGACAGATGGACTGGTGCAGTGTCTTATCACTGTACCATGGCACGCAGTTCACAACTGAAGAGTTATTTATTTATTTATGGAACTTGCCATTTAACATGGTTGGACTTCAGTTGACTGCACATAACTAAAAGCATGGAAAACAAAACTAAGAAAAAGAGAGAACTGCTGAATTTGCTGCCTCTACAAAAGCCCTTTATAGCAACATGCAGGTTAGCATTTAATTGCATAACTGAGTACCATTGCTTAGTCAGGCTAACTGTCTCGGGGAATTATGACATAAACTTTGAACTTTTAAAAAATTGTTAATTTTATCTTAATTTTTTGCATAGTTAACACTTATTTGATAATATATCAATCTTGTTTTTCACAGGTAAACAGGGTGAAAGGTTTCTTTACTCGCTTCCCTGCAAAATAATTTGAATAGAATTATTTTCAGAATGATAACTAATGCTGTTCAATGCTGTCCAGGTCTCCTCACTTCTGGCACTGACATTCCCAAACTCACTCCTGTTGCGAGACATTGGCACAGCAGGCAATTTGTGGAGCCCCAGAGGCATAGCAGACAATTTTCAGGGCCCAGCCACATCTCCTAAGTGCACCTCAAGACTCACCTGCAACCATGGTCTTCTTCAAGCTTTCACTATGACACCTGTGCCATGGTTAATCAAGCTCTCTGTCCATCAGAAGAGCATTCTGGAAAAAACAACACTGTTCACTCTCTTCTAAAGAAGGGCTGGGTTAGTAAGATGCTTTCCCTCATCGAAAGTCCCAGAGAGTGAGCAGGTGTCTCACAGTGCAAACAGCTCAGGAATCTCTTTTATTTGGGTCTTTTCTTTTTATTTAGTTTTTGTTTGTTTGTTTGTTCTTTTCATCTTTTTCTTGATCTCCATTTTTTTCCTGGGAATATTTTCAAATATAAATGTGTTTTGCTTACACCTACAGCCCGGCAAAGGCCAAACAAAGATAATACGCACCCTGCCTTCTGTCATCTGAGCCTTTGAGGCTGTGAAATGGCAGGAGTTTAGAAACCTCCTCCCCAAACTGATCTTGAACTCCCAGGCAAGACCCCACTCTGATTTCAGTAGCAGTGTATAGAGAACCTTAGGTCAAGTTTGATTCATTTTCTGAGACAGTTAATGAAGAATAAACCCACATAGTGTGCATTTCTACTAAGCCTGATCATTAAGTGACCCATGTCAATTTACATATTCTATCCTCCCCCCCCCCCCCAGTTTTGCTGCTGCTATACTCACCCAAAAACCTTCCAGTCATTCCTGGACAGTAAAAAATTTTATATTTCTCCTATAGTTCTTGGTCTAATAGGAAAAATAAGACCAAAGGACAAGCTATAGACAGGCAGGGATGAAGTTACATTAACCAGAAATATTTTTTAAATGATACCAAAGCTGGAAAGCATGGCACAGACTTATACTCAGAACTCAAAGGTGAAGATAAGAGGATAGTGGCTGGTTCAAAGCCAGCCTGTGATAAGTGGCAAGAATCTACTTTAATGCCAAGTATCCAGCACTCTATAAAAGAATGTGTCAGTCTATAATAGTATAGGCATTGCAGCAATTCATATGCTCAATATTATGGTCATAATTCCTATTTGAAATGAAGCTGTGATTTTAATTAACCTGCAGACTTTCTGTAAGGTGCTCACTACGCAAGAACTTTTCAAATAGCTTTATTAGACCAGTGTAATGAGAAAGGAAGACTGATTTAATCTTGGTAGTGTGTAGGATATGGGTTGTAGAAGGACATGTATAAAAGCAAGCAGATGTTGGAAGTACTGTAACAACTCAAGAATGAAGGAAGATGGTGACACTGAAATTGGAGATGGAGAATGGATTAAAGGCATTCTCAGGAGGAAATGGGGAGACTTGGGTTATCAGTTGGAATGTATGTGAATGGTGAGCAAGATGGTTCTCTACTGAGGCTGCACAGAAGGCTAAGCTGAGAGGTTCTATGATGTGCTGGCTTTGTTCACATCAAGCTAAAGGCTATGAAAACATCCAAGTTGGTAATGTCCACTGGGCAGTTGAAAAGGCGGTCCTGACACTCAGAACTCATGACCAGAGATTCAGATTTGGATTCAGATGTAGCTCAGTAAATACCAGCCGAAGTCTTGTGTGATTCCAGCCCTCTCCCAAACAGTTCCTCTAGCCTGTGTTCTTCCGGCTTACTCAAGAGACTGTACTTCAGCAAGGTACAAATCAGGCAGACAGTAATTGTTCTGCTCAAGACAACCTGCTTATTCACTTACCACTATTTTGCACTTGCTGTTCAGCCGAGGAACATGCTCCTCAGTAGTCCATGTCCACCTCATTCATATACCATCTTCACCCATGTTCTAGCATGATAAACTCATTAAGTTGGGTCAATAGGCTATTTATTGAGTATACAATATGGTAGAGGAACTACACTCACATTGCAGAAATAAAGATGATTAAGATGTGCTGTCTGCTCTAAAGGAACATGGTGTTTACAAGGAAATCATAAATGAGTGGGTAAAAAAAGTTATGGGATAAAGAAAAAATAAAATAGATCTGTAGACATGCCTGAAAGAAACGCTCAGGTAGAAAACAAGAGAAGAGTCATCCAGGCCCAAGATTGCCTAAGAAGGAGGCACAGGAGCTAATAACCACGTGGCCAATGGCAAGGACCGAAAGAGTTCGAACCTCAGTTGGAGCTTTGCTTACATGTGTGATAGAATACAGAAAATGGCTGGAGGTAAGGCTTAAGAGTAAGGATCAGAGGTGATGGTCTTGTTCTACTGAGGTTTTGAATTGGGAGACATCTGCAGATGAGGCCAGACTATCGCCAGTAACTTTCACATCTCTTAATGCAGGTTAAACTTGGAATAGCAATGTCTGTTTCAACACACTGGAGGTTTTTAGAATTCTCTGGCCACAAGCCATTCCCTCTAGACCAGTGGTCCTCCACCTTCCTAGTGCTTAAACCCTTTAATATGGTTCCTCATACTGTAGTAACCCCAACCATAAAATTATTTTTGCTGCTACTCCGTAGCTGAAATTCTGCTACTGTTATGAATTATAAGTATCTGATAAGCAGGATGGCTGATATGTGACCCCTGTGAAAGGTCACTTGACCCTCAAGGGATCACAACCCAGAGGTTGAGAACTTTGCTCTAGTCTAAGCCATTGAATGGCAATGACTATGGCTCTCTTATTTCTCTGTTTCCCTTCCCAGTCAAGATTTCCTCAATTCTTGTGTGTCCCTCGTATATCCAGAGACTCCCAACAAATATTAAGAGTATTTAATAATCTGGGTGGCAAGACAAAACAGCAGGTAAAAATACTTGCTAAGCAAGCTTGATGATCTGAGTAGAACGGCACCTTGACGTGGACATGTCTACGCACACAATACATACATGCGTACATACATACACACGTGTATCCCCCAAAGTCGAGTTTGTCATTATGCGTCATGACCACACTGTGTCATAATCACAAAAGGGAGTAGATCCAGCAGATAGTAGGAATAATGCAGTAAAAGCTATTATGTATCTACTACTTTCAATACATTGTAGGGAAAAAAATGACTCTAAACAAAACAACCTTGCTTTGCGTCTTTGGTGTATATGACTCTGTTTGTTACTTTTCCATTGCTATAAATTAACGACATGGCCATGTCAACTTATAGAAGGAAGGGTTTATTAGGGGCATACAGTACATAGAGCTAAGAGCTCATCATTTCGGGGTAACAGGCAGCAAGTATGTTGGTTGGAGCAGGAGAGAGCTGAGAGCTCAAACAGAAAGCCAAGAATATAATGGGAATGGCAGGAGTCTTTTGAAACCTCAAAGCTCACCCCCCACCCCCCTAGAGGTATGCTTTCTCCAGTAAAGCCTCACTTCCCAAGGCTCTCCAACAAACTGGGGATTCAAATGCACAGATGTTTAGGGGACATCACATTCAAACCACCATAATGAAAGAGAAGAAATGTTCACCACACACAAGGGGACCTCATTCTGCAAAGAGAACCTGGCCTCTCTCTACCATTCTCAATTCCAAATCTACTAGGAAGTGACTCGAGTCCAGCCTGGCCTAAAGAAATACTCCCTTGGAACAATCCATATGACTGAATGCCAAATGTCAGATGCCTAGTGCACCCCATGGAAGGTGCACACCTGTGATCTCAGCACTTGGAAACAGAAGCAGGAGGATCAGAAGTTCAAGATCAGGCTAGGCAACATGAGACCCTGTCTCAACACAAAAGGAAAGAAGTACTTTCATGAAGCCAACCATTGTGGCTGGGAGGGCTGCTAGATGGGCCAGTCCTAAGCTGGGCAGATCTCAATGGAGACATCCAAAATTAGGAACAATTCTACTATCACTGTCACCTGAATAACCCATTCAGGGAGAGTCACTAACTCCCTCCCCTCAGACTTAGTTCTGAGCAGATATCCTAACTTTCCTGAACCTGCCTGTTCTCCTCTGTGAATCACCATGCCAAACATGAGTTCCCTAGCTTTCAACTTGGCTGTTCACCTAACTGTGATCTTGACCTTTAAATTCCTATTCTGTTCTCTGCACACCTTGTCCAGCCCATAACTCTCACCCTCTATTATGTGTCAACCTAGACCAGCTGATGCACACCTTTTGTCCTAGGTGACAGGTTAGGATGTCTTAGAATATCCTGGGTATGCCTTTTGCATTCATTTACCCATCAACTGTGTCGCTCCCAAACAATCCAATGAATCTAAAGCTAACTATGATTCAGAGGGAAAGAATTAGCTTACAACTGACTATGAGCCGTTCTCACATTACACTGTTCTGTATTAGCTGAGCGGCTCATGTCAGAACCATGAACTTCTCTTCTTTTGTGCAGTTCTACAGTTGCAACTCAGTTACCAGGGTATAAAATGATGACATGGTTTCCATATATACACACGATTCAGTTAATACATGCACACATATGTGTGTGTGTGTGTGTGTGTGTGTGTGTGTGTGTGTATCAAGTGAGACCTCCCTGAATTCTAATTGGATATTGTCCCATGTACTCGTGCACTTATTCCTCCAACCACCTAAGAGTCCTCTGCTCCATTTCACTCCCTCAGAGTTTTCGGTCTTTTTCAGCATTCAAACTCAGGCTGATGGGTGGTGGGGCTAGGCAGTTTCCCAGCCTATCTTCCTTGCTCACTTACCCTGCCAATTTTCATTGTTACCCTTTTATTGTCATCAAGTTTATAGGAGAAAAAGATGGCAGTGTATTAGGGAATAATTAGGATAATAAACGGGGGGCTGTGGTTTGCTTTTGGCTTGCTTCCAGTTGGGTAGCACACATAACCACCTCTAGCCGACTGCTCGATGGCTGTGACTTTGATAAAGTGGCATTATTTACTGCTAATGGATGAGATGATGATTTATTACTAATTACTCTCCCTTTCCACAAATTTTATATTATGTTAAATGAAGGATTACAGTGGGGGGTAATAAATATTCACTAGGAAAAAATGTCTAACTGCAAAGTTCATGAAACTAGACCCTGAATAGAGGACTAGAGGGAGCTGTGAGTTGGAGTGGCCGCTACTCTCTGACCCACCACTGCTGTGAGTGACACACTCCTGCCCAAGCAGTCTCCACAATGCCCCAGTCCTTCAGAGCTTGCTCCATCTACCAATCCCTGTTTCAGCCTCCCTCCCTCTTGAAAACACATTATTAAAACCCCCAGAAGAGCCCCATTGGTGGCAAGACCTTACCCAGAGTCAATTTCGTCCTCAGGAGTCTCCTGGTAGTGGGGAGATGGAATTTCTGAGACTTGAGGATGACTTTAAGAACCAAGGATGTTTAAACAAAAGATTCAAGCAACAGAAGGAATGTAAATGGATACACATGTAGAATCCTAAGACTACAAACAATGGTAGTGCCTTCGGGGCAAAATAGAGTTTCCTTTACCGGTAAACACGCCCCTTTTGGAAGGGGACAAGACCTAGGGAGCCTTAACTGGAAGGTTGGACTAGAGGAGCAAATTTGAAAAGAAACACTCAAGAGCTGTGTGGGTGTAGATGGATGTGTCAAAAGAAGACCAGGAGGAGAGTCAGAGATGAATCAAAGCTGAGCTGGAGACGCACACACCGGAAGACTCCTGATGCCAGGAAAGTATAAAACCACCTTCTAATACTGCTTTATACTTCTATAGTACCTGGCACTTAATGCTGAAGAGAGATATGTTCTGGTCTGCTTTGATGGCTGAGTTTTGGCAAATATACTAACAGAGAGGGAATCAACATTCTTCATATGTAGACCAGCGATGGCTAAATGTCCTTAAACCAGCAACATTCATAAAAGATGCTGTCTTCTTATTATCAGGAAGTGAAGGGTCATCAACCTAAGCATTATTCTTTATTTCCATAGTCTTCATTGCAGGCTAAAATGTCATATCCTTTATAATTAGCACACAGAGCAGTATCTGATTTTAAGGTAGTTTTGATCAAATTTTATTGTTTAGTAAATTGTTACTTAAGTTAGTTTGTGGTATTTTTTTTTCTTTCACTGAATCTGCAGACCTCTTCTTACGCACTGGTTTGAATCCTATGTTCAGATTACCAACAGATGAATTGCCTTGTTGGTATAATATAAAGAAAATGAATAGTGTTCGGCATTTCACAGAATGTGTTTGCGTTATCACTGAGCTGAGAGCAGAAGAACCCATCTTCTCTCTCACTTAGAAACCACCAAACACGACTGTACTACAACAAGAAATATGACACTGAACTCTTGCCAACAGCTACCTGATCCAAAGAAATGGCCCATGGCGTGTGTCCTTAAGGATGAGGTCATCAGCAGAGAAGAGAGAGACAGATGTTCTAGATATAGAAAGCGACTTTTCAAGGTATGAAGACTTACAGAAGACTGGAGAATGATAAAAAAAAATGTCAATGTAAGAAGAATGCAAGATGTAGAGAGTAGACAGGAAGAAACAGCAGCAAGTGGAGTCGCTTCGAGATAAACTGTGCTAAGAATTTGCATACACAAATGTTAACCTTTGAGCAATTGGAGGCTCTGAGGCACAGGAAAGAATGTATAGTCAGTCATTTATTGCTAACAAAATCTTCACCAAGTGCCCCAATTCACTTATACTCATTAGCATAGATGGCATATTAATAACTGATATGCATCCTCTCATACACTTTAAACGATGTGTAGATTATTTATAATGCCTAATAGAATCTAATGCTATTTAACTTTTTAGCTTTGATTCGGTGTTGTGTGATCTTTCTCCTGTGAGATATGCAACTGTCTATTCATTCCAGGCAAGAAATCAATGACAAACCAAAGAAATCATTGCACCCAAGTCCAATTTCCTGAACCAACAAGTATGACGAGGGCTACCTACCGGAGCACGGGTGAGAACAACTGATTGAGTAGCCACACTGGAGAAAATATTTCCCAACAACTATAACAGATTATAGCTTCAGGGAGAGATCGTGTTCCTCAGAAAGCATTCATTGTCTATATATCCTAGAAAAAAGGGCCTCAGGAGCATGCTCCCACCCTTCCATGACTACTGAGCATTGGTGTGCCAAAATCAGTGTAGGTCTCTTGTGGGTGATCAAAGCTGCCAAGAATCCAAGACAATGACCATGCCACACCCAGGAGACAGCATTTCACAAGACATAGCAGAGACATCTATGTGAGAATAGATGGGTTGTTGGATACATAGGTAAGAACCTGCAGATAAAATACAGAGGATCAGCTCCTCTGTGATGTTTCTGAATTTTGGAGACCAAACACTGGCACTGGGTAGAACATAGATGTAAGAGAAAACTAAAGGGCAGGTGTGCGTGGAACCCTGGGGAGAAAGGAACAGTTGAACTGTCCAGAGGAGACCGGGCAGCCTCCGAGTATAACTCAATAGACTCAGCATGGCTGTGCTGATTAAATGAAAGAGAAAGAAAGACAGCGAAGACCTCCACTTTTTTAATTTGACCCTGAATATAGATAAAAAATTTTTTGTGAAAGTATTCCATAATTTTTTTTAACTATTGGCCCACTGGGCTTTCACTTCTAAAGAATTTTTTTTAACTAAATTGAATAGGAAAATACTTATTTGCCATAAAGGAAGAAAACCCAGCATCCTTTGAGTGAAGTGTTAGATTCAGGCTAAGTTGTCATATTTAATCTTTACAAAAGCCCTGTGATAAAGATATTACTTTCTTTTTAACAGAGTAAGAAGCAAAAGAAAAGAAAACATAATAACTGGCTCATGGTCTCAGGATTATTAAATGGTAGACAAAAATAGTCAAACTCAGGGTTTAGGGCTTTGAAAGAATTTTTTCTATGTTCAAATACTGCCTCTTGGTAGAGTAAAATAATCTGAAAGCGCATCCTGTGAGCCTTTTCAAGGCTTCAAATTTCCACACTGGAGACAGTAAAGAAGATAAATGGAGTAAGACATTCTGAAATGAAGATGCACACACTCTAATGCAGCAAACTCTCCATGAGAGTGAAGAGTCACTGGTAAGCCAGCCATGAGGCCGGACTGTGCTGACCCCTCTTCATTCCTCAATAGGGCCTGGGTCTTAGTGTCTCTTTCCAGCAATAGAAAAGTAACTAAGACAAAAAAAAAAAAAAAAAAAAAAAAAAAAAAAAAAAAAAAAAAAAAAAAAAAAAGTAACCAGAAAGCACACTACTATGCACAGAATGGAGTTTCCTGAGTTTCCTGAGTATGCAGTGGAGTGGGCCAGGGAAGGTCTGCCATCACTTGCAAAGGTTCCTGGGAGAAACACAGCACTTCAGCCTCATTCACCCAAAGATCCCAGACAGTCAATTATATGAGCACCAGCCAAGTCAGGTCTGCCTCCATCTACCCCTCCCCTGTAAGAGTTCAGAAGCCTGGTGAGTGGGGTGGGAAGATAGTGACGAAAACTAGACAGAAACTAGAGCAGGCCTCCCTATGCCCCAAGGGCTAGGGTCCTGTCTACAAAAGCAACAGGGAAGCTTGTCAGGGAAGGATCTTCAACTAGGTGGGAGATTGAAGTTTTATATGGGACTGGTTTCTGCTGGTGTGTTTAATTCTTCAAAATGAACCTTTGGCTAATATTTTGAAGTTGCTTGAAAAGCTATGATGTCTACCAAAGTTGCCACCAACCAAGCAAGGGAGAGAAATCTCATCAAGTATCACGCACAGCAGATGTGGAAGACAAACCAAGGTCATTTCTTAGTTAACCTCCTCCAAGTCCAGCACCATAATAAACGACCTAGAGCTGAGATGATGGAAAACTGGCCAAAATGCTGAGTTCATCGTAAAGAATTCTGCAAGGTCAGAGCCCACACATCCAAGATGCCTTTCTACTCAAATCTACATCCAGTATAATGTGTGGGCGAAGTGAACTTCTAAGATGCCCGAGAATAGTTTCCAAACAATTTACATATTAATTATCAGAAATAAATTTGAGGGATTTTTAAGGGACAGAGCCAATGCAAATGAAGTCTAGCCATAAGCAGGAGGCTGATGTTACAAGGAAAGCATATTTATTAGGTATCTTCCATGTGTTAAGTGGTGGGTAAAGCCATAAGACGAATTAGAAGAAATGCTCCCTATTCTTAGAACCAGCTGGACAAAATAAATCTCTGCTTAAAAGAAAACACGAGAAAAGAATAATACCAGGGGACAATAAGTATAATGAAGTGTTGTAACGAGAGTTCAGGGAGATGGTCTCATGCAGAAACATGCATGAAGTACAGGCATTGGGAGAAGATTTGCACAATGACAAAAGCAAAGGATTTGGAGAGAGCTTTCCTCATATGGATGACGAAGCTTGAACTGCTTGATCTGCAGTTGCCAGTGGAGAGTTCCACTAGTAGTTTCATGGGTAATGATCAAGTACCTCAGACATGGTTTAGTGTATTCTTCCTGAGAATTTTGCTCCTGGAAAGCATTCCTTGGAAAATGGCTCATAGCATCCTTTTTGACCTGATCAGAAAAGGAAACTCAGATGACCATCATACCTCATCAGGATGTTTCAGGGAAAGTGGTATTTAGGACTTCTAACACTGAGTGAAGACAATGGAGATAGCCGGAGCTCATAGGGTAATCAGCATCCCAGAAATAGAGACTGAAAGGCAACAAATACAGGCAAGCGCTTTAGCTGGGCAAAGGATTTCTTTGAATTCAAACCTGACCAAGAGTCCCTTATGTCCCAGAACTTCAAGCAGGTCCTCTGCTCTCTACAGCAACACATGGCATTGGTTTTCCATCTACCGATTAAGTCAGTCACTTGATCTGGGGTGCATGGATGAGTTTAGTGGTGTGAATGGCACGTTTCTAAGACTGTCTGCCTGTTCCTAGATGTAACTAATAACCCATCTGCCTTCCTGTTGCTGCCTGTGGAGAGGGGACACTAAGTGTCTGAAGCACTTGAAAGGGAAGAAAACGTTCTGAGCACAGGGTTAGGGAAGGCCGTTCAGGTCAGAGTTTTGTCAGTAAGTGCACATTAAGATGTGCTGACCCAGATATTCGAATCTCGCTGTTTTCCACACACCCGAGAAAATCCTGAGCTCAGCAAGCATGTGGTCTGGCAGGCTGGGAGTAGTAACCTGCGGTCCCACCGGATTCTTCATCATTTCAACATGGCCTTCTCTGTGGTTGGCAAAGCTGCAGGAGTCTCTCGTTTCAGGCTGAGATTCTATTATCCCTTCTACTCATGAGAGATGGACAAGATTCCCATCCTGGGGTAAAACTGACTCTGACATGTTTGTTTGTTTGTTTGTTTAATCTAGAAATATTATTAAAAATGTTTTGTCCTGTTTTGCATGTGAAGGAGACAGGGTTGAGACATGAAGTGCTGTCCTCCATCTGACGCAAATAATATTGTGCCTCAGCAAAATTACTCTCTTCTTTTACCACAAGATGCAAGCTTTAGATTATAGTGGACCAACAGTTTAAGCCAAAATTATAACTTCTGATTATGTAGCATGGCCCAGCTGCTGGATCTCCAGTGCAAAAGCCTGACTCTAAGGAATATGGACACCATGATAGCAGCCATGGTTTGTAGACAGTACATTTTATTTTATTTTATTTTATTTTATTTTATTTTATTTTATTTTGTCTTTTTATATAACTCTTTATTGACTAGCCTCATCCTCCAAAGTTCTCAGTGGAAGCCAAATCAAGACAATCAAGGAGATATGACCAGAGTCAGCCAGCAACAGACAGCTGCTGGAACACTAGCCATCACTGTTTCATGGTAAGTGTTTATGGCCACATTTGATGTGGCATGTGAGAGAGCAGGACTGAGTTACACCTGAGCTAACCCAACTCGACAAGGGAATCTAATGTTTCTGGGACTGAAGTGCACTGACCCAGCTCCAGGATGGCATCAGTGTTACCCATATAATCTCAAGACATTAACCCTTGAGTGACCTCCAATAATACAAAAACAGATCAATGAATCACTTGGAATGATTTGGGCACTGGTAATAGAAGGTCTGATTCAAACTACCATTAACAATAACTTGAATTAATTGGTTTACATAGTGGAAGGCTAAATATGAAGTAGACATTAGGGAAAGTTTGGTTAGGACTCTGGCTCTCGTTTGTGCTATTCTCTGGAATCTTCCTTTTGCCAAAAGCCAGTTTAATTTTCAGGCTGGCTTCCCTGTTAGTGAAAGATGAAAGCTACCCCATAGGGTTCACATTCATATAGCAATCCATGAGCACAAAACAAAGACATGACCTGAAGTCCCAGGAACAAAAAGAAAAGGAATTTCACTGATGGGCTGAAGCCAGTCAGGGTCCATGCCTGCACCTGCAATAAGGTATCCCAGCCAGCCTTCTGACTACTCTTCTAATGAAGGAATAAATACTGAAGGAGAACCACAGCCCAGACGTAAGCACTCAGCTATCCAAAATAGAAATGCAAGCTTCACCAAACATTTCATTTTTAGGCAGAGGAGTAGTCAACTGCAGAAGGCATATGCTTATCATTGCCCACAAAAATAGCAGAATATGGAAACAGCCAAGGCAACAACCATTTCCCAGTAACATTTCCCTGGGCATTTGGGGAAGGTGAGACTTCTAATACTTGCTTCTAAGAACCTCAAAGGGCTTTCCCACAGTCCTCCCTGATTGAATTCTTCATTTGCAGGTTCTAATAATTTAATAAAGCGACCTTGAAAATTTACCCATGTGAATGGCTCAAGCAAGAGAGTTCTGTTCTAAAATCAGCAATGCACTCCCTTGTTTGTGCTGAAGTCTAAGATGACACTCAGCACTAAAAGTGCCCTCCATCCTGGGTAATGTCTATCTAACCTCTAACCCTGTCTATCTTTTTTTTTTTTCAGTCTGAATATAAGGCACACATCAAGAACAGTGAAGAGACCTAATCTTTGTTGCTGTAAACTAACAAATTATCTTGTCACAATTTAATGGATGCGGGTGTCACAAAATTCCCAGGATAAAGACAAATGACTTATGACATAGCAAACACAAGCTTCAGGTATACCTGTTCCCTTTGTCTCCTGTTACGCTATGTTCCTAAGGGGTAACACTGACCAATCATGTAAGGTGCTGGTGCATTTGATAGACTTCATCTCTTTGGGGATACACTCGGCGTGAATGACTTCAGAGAGGAAGGACCTGAAGACTTCAAAGATTCCAGTCTGTTACTAGCTGACTCAGATGTTATATGTCTGAAGCAAAGCATGGTGGGAGGAAGCATGTAATGAAGGAAAGCCGAACCTCATTGCCAGAAAAAAAATCAAAAGAGAGATACAGGAACGAGGTTCCCAAAACATTCACCAAGGACCTAACTTCTTCCAACAAAGCCCCGCTTCCCCTAAAGAGACAGACTATGCCTTAATAAGTAGGTGAGAGCTTGGCCTACACTTTATTTAAAGGATTGCTCCAAACTTTGCCCCTAAAAGAGACATCTTTATTATACATAACAATAAAAATGGTTGTCCTTCACTCTGGAGGGCAGCATCATTTTCTTCCAAGCCTGCTCACAATGCAAATACCCATGAACAGACAGTCCAGAGCAAAATCTGTCAATTTCTCAGATCACCGTATATACAGAATTGTAAGACACCCAAGAATTGTCTTCCAACAATAGCAGACAGTAGAAAGTTATAGACACTGAAAGATGCATCTAGTGTTCACTAAAAACTAACTGGAAGCAATAGGAATCATGAGGTAGAGAGAAGCAGGAGATGCACGAGGACTATTTTATAGCAGCAGGAGGAATGAACAAAGAAGGGCACCGTGGCAGCAGAAGGGTAATGGTATTTCTAACTCCATATAGAGAAGTATATTCATGCTTACAAAAGGTTGTGCAGTATTCATTAATAACCAAATTAGCGAGTGCAGTATTACTTTGAGGGTGGAAATTTCTCCCACTACCCACTAACATAACCTATCACCATGACTATGGAAGTCAAGCCAGACTCAGGCCATGCCAGGTGAATGGGTTCTGTGGAAGATTTGTATTCTACAGACAAAGCTAAATGTTGCAGAGGCTCACCTCAGAGAGCAAGGTATTGGGAAACTATCTCTACCACAATAGCCATTTCTGTTAAAGAAATTGATTTTGCAGTTTTTAGCTTCTTGTATATTATCTCTTACTTTGTATCTCTACCCAACCTTCTTCTCCAGATAAGAGATTGTTATTTATTGCCTCTTGCCAGTGATAATAATGGCAGATGATTCTGAATGTGCCCTTGTTAAAAGTCAACAGAACAATTATCTCAAAGGGAATGCATACTCATCTGAGAAACTAACTTGGCCTCCATCTCCAGTGTCTGGTTACAGTTAGTTCATTACCTTATCTCCATAAAAAATAAATATTCCAAGATTTTTTTTTACATTAAGCATTCAGTCAAAGCAAGCATCTTGTGATTACTACCTCTTATTTACATTGCATTAAACATTTTACTCGTTCCTACAACAACAATGACTACAAAATAAAAGTCTTCCTGCTCCCTGATAATGAGATGTTTGCTTCATTTGGACTTCCTCCAACTCTCTTCTGCTCAGATACAGCTCTTTGTAATTAATTATCCTCTTGCTGAACAACTCAAAGCTGAAGTCTGACCAAAGTACATCTCATCCCACACAGATGTCCTAGTTATTCCACAAAAGGTTAATTAATCATAAGAGGTGCTTCAGAGCAGGAGGCACTGGAAGAAATTCAGACCTAGTGGCTGGCAACGCAGAGAAACTACCAGCACGCCTCTAGTTATTGAGCTCACACTGAGAGACTCTTTCAGTGGAACAAAAATCCAACTGCACAGAATGGCTGGTGGGTATAATATCCTTCTCTACATAACGGAGTTTGCCACTTCCCAGTCACTGATGATTCAGAACCTCCAGCCTGCCTGTAGGGGAAGGTCACCACTGTTTGTCCCCATTTAAGAGAGGTGCCTGAAACTACCAAATCACAAGGGCAGAAGATCTGTCCTCCTCCCTTGGGCTGTCTGTCATTTCATCACATGAATGAGCTCTCCTCTCCAACCAATCAGTCTGCAGTCTGCCACCTCCCAAATGCTCCTCCTGCTCTCCCAACCTGGAGTTTCAATCACCCCAGCCCCTACAGTCCTGGGACAGCCTCGCCTGCATTCACTGTCCAGCCAAAGCCTATAACTCAGCCAAAACCAAGTTCCAATCACTTCACCCATAAGTCTGTATCCAGAAGGCTTCAATTCACAGAAAGTGTGTCTTTTTTTGATCAGGAGCACTGTTTCAGAAAACAAACCCAACTTTGAGCAAGGTGTGTGATTCCTGTGCACATCACTCCTTCCTGTTCAATACACCGTGAAGAATTTTGTGAGTTTTACTATGGATATTATTTAGAATGAGGTATACAAATGCCTGCCTCTTTGTTGCAACTTAACAAATATTTCTTTGCTTAATAATTGAGTGCTCTTATGCTTTGGTTTTCCTTCTTTTTTTCTTCTCTTAACAAAAGATGTAACAGTCACATCTGACTTGAAGTTATCATTCTTGAAGAATAAGAACGTAGTTCCATATGTCCCAGAATAAAAGTATCATAAATTGTGTATTTTAAAGATCTATCCAGGGTTAGGGCTGTGGCTCGGTGGTAGAGTACATGCCCAATGTGTACAAGGCCTTAGTTCAACTCTCAGGTTGGCAAAACTAGAAAATATTAATTAATATAAAATAGTAATAACTATAAATAAATATCTGTGAGAAGATAGAGACTATGAAAAGGAAACTTTTGTGGGAGCAGATGAGATCAGACATCAGATTCTCAAGCCTTGGGGGTTCATTTGTGGTCCTGGAGGTGGCTATGAATTGAACAAAAGAAATATCTAGCACTCTGGTTGTTACTACCACATCTGGTTCTCGAGGAGATTGCTTCAATTCTGGCTACTCTTCCTAAGGCAAGGCGTCTCTCTATTACCTGCATAATTTCCTAGACACTAAGACTTCTCATCAGAGTCTCTTTATTCTGGAGATGGACAGAGGTGATGTGTTGGCTGCCAAAGATTGCCTAAGTATAAAGCCTTACCATGGTCTTTCTGCCCAACAGACTGTATAATCTGAGAGGCCAAAAACTAAACAGAATATTATAGTAACCTTAGGATCTGCCCCCTATTCCAATAAATATCAGACGCTATGGTTTGTGTCCATACATTTCAGTGGATGAACTTCTGTGTGTACATGTGTGCTTGCATGTGTGAATATGTGCTTAAAGAGGCCAGATGACAACTTGAGATTTTATTCCTCAGGGGAAATCAACCTCAGTGTTCTCTCTCTCTCTCTCTCTCTCTCTCTCTCTCTCTCTCTCTCTCTTTCTTTCTTTTTTTTTCACTTTCTCTGAAATAGAGTGTCTGGAACTTGCCAAGTAGACAAGGCTTACTAGAGAGCTCTGCTTCCTCAATGTTGGCATTTTACGTGCATTCTACCACACCAACTTTTTTACGTGGGTCCTGGGGATTGAACCCAAGTCTTCATATTTAGATGGTAAGTGGTTTGCCAACTGAGCTGTCTCCCCGAGCCCCTCCTTTCCACTTTATTTATTTATTTTTGTTTGTTTTATTTTTTGAAAGAAAGCCTCATTAGGAAGCTCTGGCTGCCTTGGAATTCACTATTTAGACCAGACTGCCCTAGAACTCACACAGATCTGCCTGTCTCTGCCTCCCAGGTCCTGGGGCTAAAACTATGCACCACTAAGCTTGCTTATGGAAGCAGAGTCTAGCCAATGTTGAACATCCCTCCTTGCTGAATGACTTGCTCAATTTCTCTTGGAATCTCTGTTGCAAACAGAATTAGCAACCTTGTGGGAAGGAGAGAGTGGGGAGGAAACAGCCAAGATGTTAGGATATGTGGCTGAGTTTCAGGAGCAGGATATATAGCATGCCTTTCAAGTCTATATTTTGTGAGAGAAAGTCAAAGTTTCTAATTCAGGGAGGCAGACAGAGAGTGATGGAAATTCAAACCTTTCCACTTTCTAGAAGAAAAAAAAAATTGAGACAAGATCACACAATGTAGCCTAGGATGGCCTGCAAATCACAGTCTTCCTGCCTCAGTCCCCCAAGTTCTTGGATTACAAATGTGTGCCGCCTTGCCTTGTTCTTCCCAGCTTTCTGTTTAACATGTTTACTTAGTTCTCATTTGTAGTCTGTCAGTATATGAAAGTTTTTCTTCCCATTAAAGATATGAACCTATGAGACATGTTGAGAAATATAAGTAGTATTGGAAACACATTTATTCAAGGATTTAGATTCCTTCCAAGCCTGATTGTGTCTGGTCTTCAAAGATGATAAGGTATTTATCAAAATCATCTTCAAGATAGCAACCTGAGTCAGTGAGCTCGAATATCAAGTTGAAGAGAATTGGAACTTGATTCCATCTTGTTCTATACGTATTCACTCTTCTTATTATCATTCAACAGCATTTCTGATGTTGACACAACACACTGTGCAGAACACAAACAACACCTGAAATAAAGCCACACTAGATGAGACAACTCTTAATAAGAACCAACCTTGAGACCACAGCACTCCTAGCCTTGAAAGCTTCAATACCAATGCCAAATTTATTCATAATGGAAATAAATTACAGAATCCATACGAAGTTGGTTCTATGATTGCTCCCGCAAAACACTATAAATAGGCCTCGTCAACTTCTGATGATCCAGCCCACTTGGGTGAAGCTAAGAGTGGTACTTACTGCATTTATCTGCTTTCTTATTAGAAGGTGTTTGCAGCCCTGGAAAACTAAGTTCTTGAAGTTCTAATCTTAGAGTGAATGCTACACATACAAGCTGTCAGTCTATAGAGGGCAGAGATAGACACGGACCTTAGTTATCTCTAAATGAAGTCCCACATACTAGAATAGTGGCTTACAACTTTCCTAATGCTTCAACCCTTTAACATAGTTCCTCATCTTGTGGTGAACCCCAACCATAAAATTATTTTGTTGTTACTTCAAACTGTAATTTTGCTACTATTATGAATTATAATGTAAATATATAATATACAGGATATCTGATATTCAACCACTGTGAAAGGGTCATTTGACTCCAAAGGGGTCACATCCCACAGGTTAAGAACCACTACACTAGACTTTTCCCATGCATAGTGGTTTTCCTAATGGCATACCAGGGTGGCTGTTCTAAGCACAGTGGGGTATTTTATAACAGTTCTAGAGTCTACCAGTCCAAGGCAGAAGGTTTGGTGCTTAGTTTTTTTCTGATGTCTCTTAGCTCATAGACGGCATCTTCTTGCTGTGTCTCCCATGATCTTTTCTCTGTGTGCTCATGTTTGCATCCTAATACCTCTTCTCTCAGTAAAGGACATCAGACATGTTATATTAAAGTCAACCCCTATGGACTCATTTTACCTTGGTTACACACACACACACACACACACACACACACACACACACACACAAAAGCTGTGTCTCCAATACAGCCACATTCTGAGCTGGAGGTTATGTTTCTAACACGTCCACTTTGAAGGCATCATAATTCAGCAGCTAACACTGCATTTCACAAACAGGTAATCCGTGTGGAGTGGTCTAGGAGAGGCCACCATATAAGCATGATTGATGGCTCAATAGAAATATACAAACTGATTCTGGGTGGACAGGCGTGTAACGGTCAGTGAAAACTCACTCCACCCCCACTCAGCAGCTCACCTTCCTGATGCTCTGGCAAAGCATCCATGCTGCTGCCACTTCTGCCTCACTGGGAAACAAGGCCTGAAGACTGAGGAAGACTTCACTGAAGCTCCTGAGAGGTAACCAAAGCTTTTCAAAAGGGCAGGCAAAGGAGCAAATGGAAAAATACTACAGTACTAAACTGGCAAAATATGACTACAGCCCACAGTAAAAGAGTAGGTGGGCTTTCTTCCCGAGTCTGTTAATATTATGTGCTCAGAATGCTGTCTGACATGCACCTGTGCTGTGCTCTCTCTCCTCATATGTGTGACTATAAGCACATTATTAAATCTCTCTAATTCTCACCTTCCTCATCTGTAAAATAGATGGATAGCAACTTTGTTGTGAGAATTGGATATGTTAATTCACTCCAAGTGGCCTGGCATTAATTGAGCATTGAATTAATGTTAATTTCTTTCCCTTTCAGACTTCCTGCTCCATCATAAAACTGCAGACTGGATAGATCACTAAATGACCCTGTCTCTCTCTGTTACAGTATACTTCCACTTATAAAAATTCGCATACCTCCCTCATTGTACAAAGGTTTGACATCCATATCTTGTTGAGATTTACAGCTTTGACCTCTAAGATGGTTTGGAATATTAAAAAGACAGTGCACGGATGTTCCCCAATCTCCAAGCCAAGGAGAACACTGAGGAGCCCACATGTCTGGGGTTTGGGGGTCAGAGAGGAATTTTCATTTGCTGCTGTGTGGATATTTAGTTCCCACTGCAAGAATTAAATTATTCCCAGAGGTCACAGGCAAGGCAAGTCAGCTGTTTTATTTAAAGACATAAGATACAAGCTAAAGCCCCAAATGGATAACTGAGAAAAGAAGACACTGTTGAAGGGACTGAACAATCACTGAAGTTCTTGTCAGAGCAGCAAGATAGGTCCTCACTGCCTGATTAGCTTCCAGGAAGAAATGCAAATCATCTCTCCATTTGTTTTGTAATTTATCTGCCAACCATCTCATTCAGTGCTTGCAAGCCTCTGCATTTGACTATTTGGCCAGTGTTAAAGGCCAGGGAGGAAGTGAAAGAAACATCCTTCATACTCCCTTAGCTACTGAGTCTGCCTGCATCCTGGCAGAAACCCACTAGCCTTTGTTTAAACGTATTACCTGTTTGTTAGACAAAGGGAGCCATGGCTGCTCCAGGCCCTGGGCATTATACTATGTTAAGCAATAATAGGAGAACATTTTTACAATTATCTTTTAGTCTAGATAGACAAAAAGGAGCCAGCGAAGTTTGTATGTAGCATTCCTCCAAAGTAATCTCAATAGGAGATGCGGGGAGACTGAACAAAAGAGGGGCTATGCTATGCAAAAAAAGATTTTTCCTAAATGCAAAATAAGTCCAGATCTCTGCAACCTGCTGTAGCTGCCTCTCCTGGGCTACACTTTTCATATTTTGCAATTTTACTTGCTTGATCTAAGCTACATTCTTCTAAGTCAGTTTGGTCCAATGCCAATCACATAAATGCATGCATACAGCCACATCCAACGAGATTGAAAAATCTTTACAGTCAAAAAAAAAAAATCTGGGCTAGTAGTACAGACTTCCGGGGGCAGTACTCTAGGATTTGCTACTTTTCTCTTTCTGAGATATGCCATTATGACACACATAGGTCATTCTCTGGCAAAGAAAGCTGAGCTCAGCAAGGGCTTTGTCAGATGTCACAGTCATCAATTCTAACAGAGCTAACCCATCCTAGGGTACCAGAACAGTGCATCCAGACATGCAGACGACACACTCGTGTGAGTGCACACATAAACACATACTTTAGGATTCTGCTCTGTCAGCTTCCTCAGCCTCAGATCATCTGTGGTTGTTTATTCGGGAAGAAAATAAATGTCTCCATCTACATTCAGATTTTTCTGTACTCTGAACAGTTCATGGGAACTAGAGTTTTGTGCCAGACCTAGGAGAACGTGCCTGTTAACCTAACACTGGGAGAGTAGAGTCAGGGGGCTCACCCCCAGTTCAAGGCAACTCTGAGATAAAGAATAAGCCTTTTCCTAACCTTCCTCCCTCCCCCCCCCCCCCCAGAGAACACAGACATCTCAATTGCTATGTTGTTTATTGGAATGTCTTCCAAAGGACATCATCCAGAAAGAAATTTTACCTAGAGAGGGAAGTGTAGAACAATGGCCAGAAACAGATGCAGAGACCAAGTGAACACTCACCTTTAACCTGAATTAAAGGCAACAACAAGCAAAACTGCACAACAGAGTGACTCCCTGTCATGGCCACGTCACCTCTCCATAGTAAATGCTAAGAACGAACAAGACAGGCGCAGTTTTGCTCTCACAGAATTTACAAGATGGTGGCTATAATAAGGCTGTGTGCACATATGGAAATATCACCAAACCCTACTGGTAAGCACATTAAATATGTTAATAATGAAAAAGGCCATTTTGAGACAGGTTGATGATGGTTTGTGGAACCGTTTGTTATCTGGCACATGTTTAGCCATGATAACAATTTGGGGAGCAAAAATTCTTTAGACATGGAAGATGACACAATCAGATCGATTGTTTAAAAGATCTGTTCAGCTACAGGAGAGAGAATGGATTTGGGGAGTGGTAGTTACTAGCAGGCAGACCTATTTTGAGGCAGTTGAAGTTGAAGTTGATCCAGCAGAGATATGCCATGGTCTGGTTTACTTACCTATCAGTGACAGTAGAAGACAGAGAAGGATTCAGGAGCCAGCTAAGAAACAGAATGTGTCCTTCTCTTCCCAGGAGAAAACATGAATGATATACCGGGGTGGGGGTGGGGGTGGGGGTGGGGGCAGACATTTTGCCTAATGCTCTTCAAATACAAATCATCATCCCATGTTTTCTTTCTCTCTCTCTCTCTCTCTCTCTCTCTCTCTCTCTCTCTCTCTCTCAAGAAATTGCCATCTGTCATGTGTCTTCAATGAAATCCTTGGTAATTGAAAGAAATCCCAAATGTAGCATTTGTATTGAACCCAGAAATGTCAGACCGTTGTCCTGTGTAACGCAAACAGCTCCCTTTGAAACCACACACAGAGGACCTGCACAGACCCTGCCTTGCTGCTGGCACCCGTTCATCCTTCCACTTTCTCCAACTGAATGAGTGAGCAAGTGGCAATCAATGCTCACAATAAAAATTTTAGGAGATAATTACAGCGATGGGAAGCATAGTCAGTATAATAGTCTACTGGCTTTGTAGGGACACTACTCATCAGACCAAGTTTTCCAATCTGTGTACACTACATCCGTGTACACTACAGGTACCTTTACTCCTGTAGCAATCTGTTAATAGATGCTGTCATTATCCAAATAGCGTCTTCAAGTATCATTTAAGAATTACAAGGGATCTAAATCAGATATTTTAAAACATTAAAATAGCATGAAAGATATGAACCAAAAATTATATCTTATTACATTTAAGGAAAATAATTTTAAATAAAAACACTTGCAATTTACCCATTAAAAAAGACTATGCAACTGTGGCTAAATGATTAAATATATGCATGTTTTTCAGTTGTCCGACAAAATAGAAATTTCAAAACGCCCCACTATCTAAGACCCCATGCATTCTTATCTCATGGATGTTTACGCATACACACGCTCATGTTAGAATACTCTTGAATGCTATATTCATTCTGCAAATATTTGAATTTGCTAAACATTACTAGTCATCTACCTTGTGGTGAACAGTATGCTATACCTCATGTACCTAAAACAATAGGCCAAAGCTCATGGGCTAGAATAGCAAAAATTCAAACAAATATGATACTGAATTGTGTGTCCTATGCAGATAAATATACGGTACTTTGGTGCCTTTAACACAATCCCAGAGGGCCTCCTAGAGGAGATGACCTTTAAAGTAGATCTGATCAGAAAAGCAAAGTATGGCAGACAATCTTAGTAAGCAGGAAGATAATCTAGAAATAAAGGGTCAGTGAGGACATAGGGTAGAGTATGATGTGGGAACCATCAGGCTGGAGCACAAGGCCCATCAAGGGAAGAATGTAAGAATGCACAAGGTTTAGTATACTTCAGTAAGACTGCTGATGCATGGAAAAACTCACAGATATATTACCTTTGGCTCACTCTTCAGAGAAAACCGTCCTAGGAAAACATCTTTGTGTTCAGTGTGTTGATGATAAAGGAACCAGGTTATGCAAACCATGACATGAAGTCACGTATTCCATCACAGACTAAAAACTGTGTCCCTCTGTTCCCTCCACCACCAGCAGCTTCAGATTCACATTCTAAAGCCTTATGTCCCAATGGGATAGAATCTGGGAGCTAATTATGTCGAGATGAAGTCATGGATATAAGACTCCAATGTGAGAATAAGGCCCTGATAAAAAGAGAAAGGGCTGGGAAGATGGCTCCGACAGTAAAGTACTTACTTGCCTTGCAAGCATAAAGACCTAAGTTCAGATAACCCAGAACTCACATCCAGCTATGGGGGACAGAGAGAAGCAGATCCCTGAAGCGTTCTGGCCAGCTAACTTGGTCATGGCAAAGTTCTGGACCAATCAGAGACCTTGTCTCAAAAGGTAGAAGATAATGCAGGAGCAACACCTCAGGTTGCCCTGCAACCTACACCACCCCCCCACACACACACACAAATGCTTGCATATACACAAATATGACAATATGACGAGACACCAAAGCTTCCTCTTCTGCCATGTGATAATATATGGAGAAGGTAAGCCAGAAACCAAATTAGATAGCAGCTGATCTGAGACTTTCAGACTCCAGAACTGGAGAAATTGTTTGTGTTGTTTAAGCCAATCACTTCAGTTGGTTTGTTGCAGCAGTGTGTGACTACTAAGGTGTTTCTCTTTTACTCCTGTTAGTCTTAACACAGTAACTCAGGCTAGTCCTTCTGTCTGTGGCTTCAGCATCATTGACTTCTTAGACTACTCTATTTGATGACCCCAAATCCTTGCTTAGCCATGTTAATAGCAGGTATGACTTGAACAGAGTCAGGGCCAGGCCACTGTGTTGTTTTCTTCTGTATTATGTACCTTGGGACACAAATGGACACACAATGATAAAAATTCTCAGCAGTTACTTATGGCTTGGTCAGTGGCATTCTGAATGACTGAAAGATGATGACTAGGAAATAATAAATCCAGTGAACTCTGACTCCAGGCCTAACTTAAGATCAGGGCTCTTCGTTGTCTGTTTGGCTGATCTGGTGGAAGAAGGCTAGTAAGGGTGATGTCAGTAAAAAAGCAAGAAGAAAGTACATGAGGAGTGGTGTTCATGGAGGGACAGTAGGAAGAAGGGGAGGGAGCCCCACCCACCAAGCAAGAAGGTCAGAGCTGAGAACAGAGATGACAGCACAGAATATCACCTTCACGAGCAGAGCGTTCCCAAGTCGGTCTGACAAAATAATGCCAGAGAAGAATTTCCTGTTTGAATCCGAGCTGCTCAGCTCCATCAGGCAGCAGCACCCTGTTTTCATATCATCACATTTCTGCCACCCATGTGGCCTGTCAGCCCTTGGAAGTGATACCCTCCACCCTGTCGAAATCTGCAGACTTCCCACAGGGCAGTTTCCAAATACCTGAAGCCCCACTCAGTCAGAGTAGCACATGGCCATACATATTTAGGGATTTTAATCTTTCCACATAAATCACTCCCTCTGGCTACTTAATCATGTGTGACAACTTGCAGTGACTGCATCTCGTGCTCTGATTTCCCTGAAAGGTCTTGCAAGCTAAGCAGGGTTAAGCTGAGTCAGTAACTTGAATGAAAGGCACAAGATCCACAGCGAAATGCACAGAATGAGTCAACAGGCAGCACATCTTTCAGAACCTCGGCCTCTCACCGCCCGAAGTAGAGCTCGGAGTGACTCTAGAACTATGTGGCAACAGCTCACAGGGCCCTCCTCACCTGTGGAAACTGGCCTTTCAGCATTAGCCCACTCTGTGGGTCTGTGCTCCCAACTCTTTTTGGAGGCAATTTGCCATAATCAGAGTTATCATAAAGCCAATCAAGGTAGGATGACCCAAGAACTTTGATTCCAACAACAACAACAAAAAAATCTTAGACTTTGTTAAGATTACCAGGCCATAACTGCTGGGGATATAGCAATGTCTCAGGCTTTGAAGATCTAGATTGCTTAGACTCTGTTGATGATGCCAAGGTCGATGTAATCTGTATGAAAGACAGACAGACAGACAGACAGACAGACAGACAGACACAGACACACACACACAGAGAGAGAGAGAGAGAGAGAGTACATTATGAATAGGTAAGCATGTAGGTGCCTGTACTGTGCACATTAACGTCTATGCATATAAGTATGGAAGCTAAAGGACCATCTATGGTAGTATCCACCTCCTTTGAGGCACAGACTTTCATTGGCCTGAAACCCATCAATTAGCCTAAACTAGCCATCCAGTGGGTCCCAGGGATACACCTGTCTCTGGTTCCCCAGCACTGGGACTATAATAAGCACACATCACGGTACGCAGAATTTCATATGGCTTCCGGAGATCAAAACCAGGCCCACATCTCTAAGTACTTTACCAACTGAGTTATCTCCCCAGCTCACTTCTAGGCATTTTTCTCATCATAAATTATTCATTTCAACCCTATAACAAGAGAGTAAAAGCTTTACCCATGGTCATACAGACAGTAAGAAGCAACGTTGAGTTTTAACTCAAGTTTGTCTGATTCCAAAATCATTTCACTAGCCTAATAAACACTTTGAAATTAGAGAAATTTCTTCCACTTTAGGAAAATAAGGACCTAGCAAGAATTTACAAGGAAGTTATGTTTTTCTTCCACAGAACATCGGAAGAGCCTTCCTCTTGGAAGCCTGAAGGAAGGCAGGCTATGATAATGCCTCAGTAAGCAGAAGTGGGGATAGAGACAAGAAATATTTACTAGCTGTGGTCTAGCCGTTTACTTCCCAGTATGGGAGGAAATGATTCTTTATAAACCAAACACTGGACAGGAAGTCATGCCATTGGCTAGAGAGCGGCTGGAGTGAGGGTCATGAAGTCACACTGGTTAAGGGAAAAAGGTGGAGAAAGCTGGCATCGCCAGAAAGTAGAGAAATCAAGAGAGTGAGTGTCCCTTACCCAGGATTATGTCACCTACTCATATGCATTAGAGTATTGAAGAAGTTAAATAAATCACCCAAGTTCACAGTGTACAAGTGGCTGCCTTCATTAAATGGGTACATGGTCAGGCAGCCTGATCCAGAGACCAAGGTCCTAGCTAGGGCAACACTCTCTCCAAGCCTCTCTGCAGGGATATGTAGGACAGAAAGAGATTCCAGGTATAGGTGACACCAGAAGTAATTGGGAGCCAAAAGAAGAAAGAAGCTACTGAGTCTGGGTGTGGTGTTAGCTTAAAAGGATTGGGGTTTGTGTTTCTCCCAAGATCTGAAGGAAAGAATAAAGCTGAGGGAGGCACAGAGTCAGTCTAGTAATAAAGGAGAGGGGAGTGCTTGTGTTACAAGGTCACATTTTCTCAGCAAAAGACAAGCCATCCGCCAAGTGCCAAAGCCTGTGTCTTGGGAGGGTAGGGCCAGAGGTAGAGCTTAAAGCTTGCCATGTCTGGCACAGCTATTGCCATGGAATCGTCTCCAAGAGGCGCAAGCATCACCCTGCAGCTCTGAGGGTCTTTTCTGAGCCTCAGTTGCTTGTCTTTGCAGTGGTCCCATTTGAGCTGATTTTGAGTCTTCTCTTGTAATGGCTAGACATTTAAGAATAAGAGCAAAGAGGGTATCTGGGGTCAGTCTTATGCTCAGTACCAGAGACTTTCTGCAAACCCGTAGAGCCTCCTGATTATTTAAATCTGCTTCTCCTGAGAGGAAAGAAAAGGGTTGAAGGCTGATGACCCACACAGTAGAAGGGGAAGGAACACTGGACATGTGTGTGCCCTGTGTGTGTGGCTAACAGTCAGGAATTTGGCATCAGGTCATTTAGGTTCAGCTCCCATCAGTGCCTCCTTCTGGTTCGGGAACTTGATATGTTACTTAACATCTCTGTCTCATTTTTTTCTACAAAGGAGCATCTTATTTGAACTCCCCTCCTATGGATGCTGTAAGAACAAAACAAAATAGATAAAGCACTTGCCAGAGTATCTAAGGCATGACAAACAGCCAAACAAGGCCCTTCCTGGTACTTCCCAGCTATTCAAAACCTCTAGCAACCAGCTTTCACTACTAGAGGCATGGCCCCCAATGCATACCCATTCATGTGGCTGATTCACAGGAGCCACTACAGTCTCCCAGCCATTGGTGGTGGCTCTTGACTGTCCAGCTGTAGATAGAGACTGGTTCTTGTTTCCAGAAACAAGCAAAGTGATGCAGTAATGAACTCTGAGTTTGCTCCTGGAGAAAGTAGCCAACTTTTCCTTATTTAATGCCAACAAGAACCTGACCTTTCCCGCTTCCCATGTCAGCCCTTTGCTCATAAAGTAAACCCAGACCACAAGTCTAGCCAGAGAGTCGATATTAAATTAAACTTTGAATTTTAAGACACTGCCCATGTCTTTTTCAAACACCACAATCATCTTCATGCATGAAATTTTCTGCATAGGCCCCTGAAGAGCTGCAGATTAGGACCTGAGACTGTCAATCCTCCCTCCAAATCTCCAGGCTCCTCGGCATCATTTCTCTTTAGCTTCTCCCAGGGTGACTAATGTCTGTTGCCTGAGATTGGGTCTTTAGTCTGCATAACAAAAAGATTGTCTTGGAAATATGACCAGAATACAGACACCTTATACACTTAGATGTGTTAAGTCACCATCTTCTCAACCTCCTATGAATGCCCTTTTATAAAACTGTTTTTTTTTTTTTTTTTTTCTGAAAAAACAGAACTAGAAAATTCAGCAAACCAATGACTGAAAACCTTAGCAGCATTCTCTTGTTTCTGAATTCTTGGGTTGGCTTCTGTTTTCTTCCGGAAAAGCACTCTGATTATTGAATGTCTCTCTTTTCCTTCCTCCTCTAGCCATCCTCTTCCTCCCCATCTTCCTCTTCCCCATCCTCTTCTTCCTCCCCTACCCCATGGTGGGTAGGAATATTTTTGTTTCTTTCTGTGTATCTAACAAGTCCATAGAGATGGGGCGGTGACCTGATTTTTTTTTTAAATTTCATTAATTGATGTACTTAAATACTATTTCTGGTCAACTGAGTTGTGTAGACTAGGAGCTAAGCAGATGACTGAATGATGCTGCATGCTGGTTGTGAGACATTATGGAGTCCTTCAGACTGCTGTTACTCAAAAAAATGTGTGTCCCATTGGACACAACAGAAACTCTGCTCCTGTTCACTGTCTCCATAGAGCGGTGGCAATGTGGTTGGACGATCCAAGGTTTAAACATACTATAGACTTTTTAAATGTGAAATTCCCCGCCTTTTATATGCTGACAAATTCTCAAAGAACAAATTTTTAAGATAAAATAAATGTTTTAATTAATACAGACCCAGTATGACATATAGTTAGAGCAGGTCAGCCAGGGACCGACTGTTCTCAATCTCTTCCTGAGACATGATAATGAATAATCTGAACATTCTTTTATCCAGCCTTTGCAACTAGTCCCACCATGCTAATCCATTGTGTGCTACTGTGATAGAAGATGTGATGCCTGGGTGATTTGAACCAAAGAGATATTTGTTGGTTCACCTGGAAGCAGAAGTTTAGCGTCAAAGAGGTGTTATCAAGTGACAGCCTTCCTGTTCTGTTAAAATGGGGCAGGAGGAACCACAAGGCCAAAGGGAAAGAAAGAGAAAACACAAGAGGGGTGTAGCCTCCATGGCCTGACCATCTCTTAAAGCTCCCAGATACCAGTCCTTCCAAAATAGCAATTAATTTTCCAATGTGAGACTTGGAGGAGACATATATTCAAACCAAATATAACCTCCCCTCTAACAGTCTGGTGACCAAAGTCCACAACCCCGGTCTCCACTTCTTGTCACAGCTATAGTAGCATTCATAACCAGATTCATGTCTAAGTCAATTAATAACATAAATGATAATACTGTATAAAAATAAAGTGATCATCTAGAAATATATCTAACTTACGTGTTATAACAAATCTTTTTTTTAAAGGTCTGAAAGATTCATGATTCTGTCAGAGCCAGAGTAAAGCTATTTGAAGGCATGGTGTGGCAGGCTACGGCTAGGGCTGGGTAACTTGCCTAGCATGCATCTGTCTCCTTCCAACCCCTGATACCAGAAACAAATGAAAACAAAAGTGGATAATCAGGCGTGATCATCAGATGTCAGTTGATTGCCTACAGCCAGAAGCACAGAAAGGGGCAGAAGGAACCTTCAATGCTCTACCCCTACCAGCCACATGTTAAACAGTATAAAGTGAAGGTGCTCTCTTTCCCATGAGACAGCAGAGAATGTTAAATCCAGCAGTGGTCTCCATTTCTATCAGAATCTGTACATTCTTCCTTAGTATAGAACTTTTCCTTCATTCTTGGAGCCTGCATAAAGCTCCAAGCTGTTTTTTTCCTCTCTAAAACAAAATACTACAAGATTTCCCAAAGATGAATTCTATATCATATTACCTTTCTATCCCAGAACCTAACATAATATTATCATGAAGACTCAACAAATATTTTATTGGATTAATTAGTGATCAAATGGTTAAACTCAATCTATGCTTCAGATGCTTGAGCTTTTCTGCTAACGCAGGAGGAAGTCCGTCAGCGTCTTCAAATGCAGCACACAGTGTCGGGTTTTTTTTTTGGTTTTTTTGGGGTTTTTTTTTTGTTTGTTTGTTTTTTTGATACTTCAGAGAATTACATGGTAATTTATCTAATCCACTCTGGCAGAGAGAATCTGAAGATAGGATCTCTTCTTCCCTGCTAAGTCTTAGCATGTGCCGATTTGAGGCGGCTCCAGAAGAGAAGGTAAACAATTAATTGCACTATTAAATAAACACTTTATGTTCCCTTGAAAACCTTTAAAGAGAGCCTCTGTGTCACACGAAAAGATGCTGAGGCATCAGAATGGTGAGAGAGACATTAAATTTCTTCCTGCCTGCAGCCCCGTGGAAGCTGCATCTGCTCCTCCACCCTGCAAAGTTCATGGTCTTTAACATGACACTGAACTTGACAGAGAAATTGCAGGTCCTTGACTATGGATCTGCATTGCAACAGATGTCAGCCTCACGTTTAGAGGAAAATTGAATTACAGATGGAAGGAGCCGGGGAATAGAAAGCATCTGTTAGAAGAATCTGGATTCAAGACACGACATTTGACAAATAAGTCTCAACTTCCGAATGAACTGAAATTGTTCATGATTCTTGCCGAGGTCCTCCCTCCCTCTTCCTTGCCTCTTACAAGGACTGAGAAGAGAATGAAGTTTTTCTACACCTGCAAGGGGAAGATGAGCAGAAAACATTTCAGGGAACCATGTGTCCCTTGTGTCGGCCGCACAATATCTATTGAAATGTTAGGATAGTCCAAAAATCCCTCACAAATAAGCCAGTGTCCTCGAGCTGATAGAAAGGCATGTTATCTGGGTAACCTGCCATCTTTGGTTTGTATAAAACATCTGGGACCTGCATGTGACCTTCCATATTGTCCTTGTCACTGTTTTAGCTAATGTAAAGAGGGACCATTCAATCCAAGGAGTTACAATCATTTACTTCAGCAAAGAATTTGCTCTTTGAGCCAAAGAGCCTCAGAGGATGGTTTATGGTCTTAAGTAAAGTCATTCCTGATAAATGTGGCTCTTAAACTACCCACAGGACACAGCTCACTCCTTCCCAATCAAGTTCTAACAATGGTTCAACTCACACCTGACAGAACCAGTTACAGTGATGGGGACTGAGGGGCTGCAGGAGGGGGAGGGGAGCACTTACACACCCTCATTTACACAGCTCCACACACCAGCTGCCAGGCTCTCACGCCGTCAGTTATCTGCAGCCTAATCTCCACCGGGCAAGACAGATGATTTAAAGATTTAAATTGGTGGGACAGTGATCATCTGTGACCTTAGTGTTACCCTGGAGACCAGCTGGTGCCTAGACCAGGATAGCTGAGCCTAGGAGCCCTTGCATGGTCACAGGACTTTTTAGTCCAGCTGCCCTGCACACAACTCTCCATCAGGAGTATCGATCTATTAACCCCTCAATGTCCTCTAAAACCTCACAGGGAAATAGAGCCCCACCCCCCATGCCTCTGCATAGTTCTCATGATGGCTGATGCCTGACCCAAGTGGAGAAGAAGCGAGATAGGACAAAAGTGACCTTTCTTTCAAAGAGAAAGCCATTAAGCAAGCAAAATTTTGGCCACCAAGAGCAGGGTAGCTACAAGACTAGGGACGGCTGTCTAAATGTGGCAAGGCAGAGAGCTTTTTAAAGGACTTCCTGGAGGTGACTGGAAGCTAGCATTTGGCTCAATTTTCCATTTAAAAATGAAAATTATGCTTCCTTTTACAGAACTTTGTAAAAGCCTTCACCCTTACTCTCTTCCCTAGAAGCGGACACTTTACTTAGGAGGGAAACGTCCTTAAGTGCAGGAGCCAAGAAGCAGGATCGCTGGGGATGTGACATGGGACACTTTGACACCACCTTAGCTCTAATGATGATGAATGTGATGGTTTGGGTACATCTGCCTAAAGTCAGAAGTCTGAGGCAGCCACATCTGCAGCCTGGTGCTATTTCATCTCTAATTTAATAGCCGTCTTCCCAGTTCTGAAGCTGACAAAGGACTTGAGAGGAGACAAATGTAAGGATGATCACTAAACTTTGTTGGCTTCCAAGCACTCCCTCTTGCCTTGGGGAAATTTATATCCTATTCCACTGAAGACTGTGCTGAGGAAACAGTCATAACTCAATGATAGAGCTCACAAGATTTTCCAAAGATTGACGTTCTTCGTATTCCTTTGACCTGTGGTTTGAGTCAAACCTTTACTGTGTATGGGAGTTTCTCTTTATGCTGCCAGTTCAAGGTCCTCAGGTCACCCAGGGGGTAAGACAAATACTGGCCGCCATTTTCAGATCTAACTCACTTGTGTCCCCTTTGTCTTTGTCGATTTTGCTGGGCCTCTTGCACCGCTGCCCCAATCCCATGTCATCGCTTTCAAAGTTGTATCTATTTAGATCCTTTTTAAATTATTGTTTTCACATAGCTGTAACCATCTAACACTTTTCTTGTTCCCATCTCTTTTGAACAATGTTGCCTACAAATGAGTCTTTGCTCCATGTATAACCCATATAAACATCTAAGGGACTCCTACCATGTACAAATTATGAGGCAAGGTACCGATGGCCTGAACAGGTACCCAGAGACTTTCCTTGCTGTGTTAGATAGCTTTTCACATGGTTAGAACCAAAATGCCTGACATCAATAACATAATGAAAGAAAGCATGAGGGGTGGCAGGTATGGTTTCAGAGGGTTCAGGCTCTGGTTACTTGGTCACTTAGACAAAATCTTGGCAAAAGGAACATGCTACAGAATAGAGCTGCCTGCTTACTTCCTAACCCAACAGGGCTCAGAGAGCAGAATAAAAAGCATTCAGGGATTATATACTCCAAGAAGTACTGACCTACTACCTTCAGCTATACCCCAGCTCCCATGTTTCTACAACTTCCCAAAATAACACCAGCAAACTAGGGACCAGTGTTTTGAGACACAGCCTCTAGAAGATAAGATTCAAACTACAACATGGTTGTGGTGCTCATGGGCCCTCATCATCAAGGGAAGACCCAAAGATACAGTACCAATAAACAGAACCAAGACCAGAAGGAACTAGATGGAGGTTAAGAGGGTGACAGACTCCAAAGAATCAGAATGTAATATAGACGAAGACTGTGTTGGGATGCTCTAGCTACTGCCACGCCCCCATCCCCCAGAACCCATAGCTGGAGGAGCTTCCCACACAGGCCTAAAGGTAGGAATAGTGAGCTGTTGGCTAGGGATCATCCACCCCGATTAACCATATTAATTCTCCCTGGGGAGAGAGGGAAATGCAGGCCACTCCTACAAACTGCAGAAGAGCCCTCCTAAGTCTACAAAATGCTCTGAAGGCTCAGGGAACATTGCAAAAGTGGGGAGAGGGAGCAAGAGCCAGAGGCTCAGGGAGCTGTGAGATTAAATTCCCTACTAACTATAGCCATACTATCTCACCAAGGTGACTGCCGAACGTGAGCTAAACAAAGACACACCAACCAACAAACAGGCCAAACCGAATGGGGAAAAGCCCACAAGGGCTCAACCCTACACGAAGAACCACATGCAAATGAGTAAAGCTAGGAGCAAGAAAGATGGTCCTTCCCATGGAAGAGTACACCAATTGGTTGTCCAGTGCCAAATGATCAGCCCTGAAAACATACATATAAGCATTATTATATGGAATCAACAGGTTATATTTAGGAATATATATATATATATATATATATATATATATATATATATATATGCATGCAACAACAACAAAAAAAAGAGGTTATGTGTGGGAAGCCATGGCAAGGCCTTACTCTTGGCAAACACTCACCCTTGGCTCTCCTATCTACTATTCTTCTTTCTGCTTACCTTCCATGATTCACTTGTCAGTTCTCAGAACTTCAAACAAGGCCTCATAGCAACCCACCTTAGTAACCCTTCCTCCTGATCTCTAGATTTAGACAACATCCTGCTAGATAGATGTTTTTAGAACCCCTGGTATCGGAAAGGCTTTGTGAGAACAACAACTTAGACCCCACAGGTGCAGCCAGCTTCCTCCACCTGCAAAGCCCTCTTTCCTTTCCTACCCCTCCCCATATCCTGTTTTTAGAGTATATAACTGGTGTGAACAACAAAAATTTTGCCAGCTTGATCAGACTTCTTGATGTGCTGTGCCATTTTATTTTCTTATGCATCTCAGTCCTCTCCACAGGGTCTAAGGGTCCTACTTGATTGTCCAGTGGGCCTGGACAGTTATGAACTTGAAAGAGGTTGGGGAGGAGTATTTGGGAGGACTTAGAGGCAAAAGGGAAAGAAGAAACAATGTAATTAAATCGCAATCTCAACAGCAACAACAAAACCACCGACAAACAGAAATCAAAGTGGAAAATCAGTGAGTGTGATTGCTGACACTCGAATTTTGCAAAACATCCAAGACTGATTATCTGTCATTATGTATGTACTTTAACACATTCACACACATAATGGGGGGGGGGGCTAAATCTGGGTGTGGCTTGAGAAGAGTCAGGGATCCAGGAAGTCATGGGACACATTATACAGGTGGGTAGATGAACAAGCAGCATCACAGGGTCAGAAACCCACAGGCATCACTAGTGACCTCCATAAAAGGCCCCCGATCCCCAGCGGTCACTCTTCAGACACACCAACCCTCCTGCAGCGTCTCTAGCAATCCACTTCCGACTGCCTTTTTATGACTTAACAACACAGTTTTTCCTCGAATTTTATGGCATTTCATTAAAGCCGCCAGAAGGTGATACTGCCCCTTTTTCTAGGAGTGAAATAAATTCCAGTTTTATCGCTTCTGGAAATGCCGGAGCAGCTGTCAGGACATTTGATAGATTTTCTCAATTACAGCTCTTGTGGAGCGTTCTATACTTACATCTGCACCTCAGCCCCGCGCGGTACATGCGCAGTTTTGCCCCTCTCTCTAGTGTCGTGCGCATCTTTTTCAGTTTAATGACCAATTTATTATTTTTCCCTTTTATTTCTCTTTACTCTTTTTTCCCCCCTGCATTCTGCTTCTCTCTTTTGCTGTTTGGTTTAGAGAATGATCTATTTCTCGTAGAAATTAACATTCTTCATAGAAGAGAAGGGATAGAGAACTAATGAGAACCTGTAGGAAAAAAAAAAAAAAAAGGAATATGTTAAAATTTAAAAGCAAATCAATTTTTCCTTTGGGGAGTTTACTGTTAACGTAGAGCCCAGTCTGCACATGCAGTATTTATTAACACGACATGACATATGTTGGGGTTTTTCCTCCTAATGGGACAGAAAACTCTGTGTGTGTGACTTTTCACACTAATAATGCTCTTCGTTGGTGGCTTCCTTCATTATCAAAATAGAGACTATCATCTGTCTCAGATAACTTCGTGGATTATTCAGTACTACAGAAGCATAGTCCCAATGGATGTTAAATAAATAAAAAAGGTTAATGTACAACAAAGACCATAGCAGTAGAATCTGCAGCCGGGCTCTGGATGTGGTAGGAAACACTTCTTTGCTCTAAGTGTATCTTTTGTGGTTGTTGTTGGTGGTGTCATTTGTTGTTGCTGCTGCTGGGGAGTTTTAATTTGTTAGACACTTTTTTGTTGTTGTTGTTGCGCTTTTGGTTTTGTTGATGGGAATGGTAGGTGTTCATGTGTGTGCTCCTGTGTTGGAGACCAGAGATGAACGTCAGATGTTGCTTTTCAGGAGCCACCCACCTTGTTTATAGACACAGGACCTCTTACTGTTAAGAGAGTCTCACTAATTAGGCTACTCTTACTGGCCAGTGAGCTCCAGGGTTATACCCATACCCACCCAGCACGGGAATTATAAATGCCCACCATTATGCCAGGTTTTTTTTTTTTTATATTAGTGATGGAAATCAAAGTCACATCCTTAGGCATGGATGGCAAGCATGTTATTAGCAAAGCCATTTCCTGACTCCCTGTTTGGGTTTTTGACATGGGATCTTGCTATGTTGCCCCAGCTGGCCTAGAACTCATAGGCTGCCCTGAAACTCAGGGCAATCCTCCTGCTGTCACCCTATGAGCAAGAGTTAACTGGTGAATAACAGAATCTTACTGTACATGGTGGTGCCTGCATGCCATCCCTACACTCCGAGTGCTGAGTCAGGACCAAACTATGAGTTTGAAGCCAACTTGGGCTGAATAGTGAGAGATCCAGCCCAGGGGTGGGGGGGACTTAACAAATACGTGCAGAGTAAATACACAGAACACAATGCTGTACTTGGGCCCAGCTTTATTAACTTTGTTGCCTTTTTTAATTGAAAGAAGACTAACTTCTCAGGTCTTTCCTGTCACAGCCTCTTTTAAAAAGACAACAAATAACCTGACTTCTTCTAATATTATTAATTAGTTTTATCTGTTCCTGAAGTCACATATTGATGGAGTCATGGGATGTATACTCTTTTGTGAAGGGGTGAGGGTTCGAGACAGGGTTTTTCTGTGTAACCCTGGCTGTCCTGGAACTCACTCTGTAGACCAGGCTGGCCTCGAACTCAGAAATCCGCTTGCCTCTGCCTCCCAAGTGCTGGGATTAAAGGCGTGCCGTGCGCCACCACCGCCTGGCGGGATGTATACTCTTACGTATGATTAACACATACTGTTAAGTGAGGCTATGGTTTCTCATCTTGCTGTATAATATTAAGTAACACAAACACACCATTAGAGTTACTTTTCCTACTTTTGATGGACACTGGGTTCTTTCCAAGCTGCAGCCAAATGAACACTTATTATGAATCTATATGTCTGTGATGTAAGAAGAAATTACATATTTCCTTTGTGTATGTCCTCTATAGCTGGAATGGTTAAGAAAAGATAATAGTCTAGAAAAGCACAGTTTAGAAAGTTTTACCAAACAGAACATCAGCAGCAATATTTTCATTCCGTTCCATGACTTCATGATCATTATTGTTTTCTTTTTAGCATTCTGAAATAGGTAGAGAAATCCCACCATTGCCTTAATTTGCTTGTCCCCAGTGGTTAATCAGGGTGATTTATTTCCTCTACACTGGTTGCTCTGACAACAGCAGAGATTCATTCCTCATGGTTCTTGGTACCAGAATTCTGAACTGGGGTTAGCAGAGTTGTGTTCATTTCATAGAGTGTAGGAACGAATCTATTCCTCGACTCTTATGGGCCCTGGGGACTATTGGTATTCCTTGGTCTGCATTTGTGTTATTGATTTCTTATGACTTCTTTTATTAACCTTAATACAAATTCATTGTCAGAGATACTTTTTGGAGTTTTTTGGCCTCTCTCTAACTTGACTTTCAACTCTTGTAATTGTCCCTGGCTCTCACATTTTAATAGATCAATTGGTAGGTTCAGAGAAATCCAGTGACTTTCCAGATGCACATCTAATTAGAAAAGAGGACATGTTCTCAACTTCATGTCCATTTTCTAAGGTTTTTAAGTGAATGAATGACTGCCTGCAGTGCTATAGAACCACTGGATGTATTTCCTTTAAAACTAGAAATTTCTATTAAAAATATTATTTAAAGGCTAAATCATTTAAGAGATAGCTCAGTTGGTAAAATGCTTGCCTTGAAATCACAAAGACCTGAGTTTGATCCTCAAAGCCTAAATTAAAATGCCAGACGTGATAGCAAACCAGTAATCCCAGTGGGAAGATAGAGACAGGAGAATTTCTGGGGTTCCCAGGCTAACTAGTTTTTCTAACCAGTGATCTCCTCTCTCAAAGGAAGTGAATGGCATTCCTGAGGATAACACCAAAAAGTCATCCTCCTACCCTTACATGCCTATGCAACTGCACATATATATACATAAAATCAATGGTGATGATGATAAATAATATAATATCATGGTTAATGGTAATAAATTAAGGTAATAAAATATCTTCAATAAATTGTCAAAACTTGGCTTCTGAAATTTCAGCTGACTTACTTTCAAAAACTTGATACTCTAGTCCAAAAATGTACGTAGAAAACTTACTACAAAGCTACAGTAAACAGGACAATATAGGAAAAACATACAGATAAATAAAATCAGAGTACAGAAACTAAGCTACAGTTCTTGGCCAATTAATTTTGAACAAGAGTGCCAAGACCATACAATAGGGAAAGAATAAGCTTTTCAACAAATGATGCCAAGACACTTCTAGAGCCATGTGCAGAAGAGTGAAGTAAGATCCCTACTTCACACCATACACAAAAGCTAATTCAAAAAGGAGGAAAAGTCCAGATGTAAGATCTAAAACTGTAAACCACTTAGGAGAAAGCACCATGCACATCTTCAAAAGTTTGTGTGCAATTATGGCTTCTTTTTTCCCCTCAATCTACTTTTATACCATTTTAATTACATGCAAGTATTAAGGTCAGTTCTAGGTTGAGGAACTAACAATATACTAGATGCAAATAGTCAAGGAACAAGCAAGACAATAAACACAAATAGTCAAAGAACAAGCAAGGCAATAAACAAAGTCCTATGATCACTCCTGTGATCACTGTTTCTAAGGGCTTATCAGGATGACCGACATATCTGCGCCAACTTCCCTGTCCTAGCCCAAAGTCATTTTCGTATCTGAAGCCTACTTCTTTGTTCTAGCCTAAAATTTAGATTCCTGTCTGAAATTACTTCTATGTTCTAGCCTAATATTTAGATTCCTGCCTGACCCTAAACAAATACAACAAAATAATAAATTGGGATTCATTAAATATTCAAAAAGAGAGAGCTGAGGAGACAGCACCATGGTTGAGTGCCTACTGTTCCTACGTAGGACACAAGTGCAGATTCCAAAACCGACAATTCCCTGTAACACCAGCTCCAGAGATTTTGCCACCATTGTCTGGCTTCCTCAAACACCTGTTCATATGTATACACTACCCATACTGAGACATACATATACACATAAATAAAAGATAAAATATTTTTTAAAAGAGAATTTTTTTCCAAAAATTGTACCTCAGAGGACACCATAAAGACCCCCCCCCCCAAAAAAAAAACCAGGGCAAAATATTTGATAAGGGATCTATAGAGAATACACTCAGCCATGGGAGAAATACTCATTTTTCCAAAAAGTTTCCCAAAACTACTTTGTTTCAGTATGAGATTAGAATATAAAATATAGAAATTATAGAAGTATTAGAATATAGAATATAGAATATAGAAACAGCTCATACAACTCAGTACTGAAAGAACAAACGGACCCAATTCAGCAGTGGACAAGGGGTTTGAACAGGCTTTTTTTTTCAAAGAAAATATGCAAATAGCAAAAAACAAACAAACAAACAAACAAAAACCCTCATGAAAAGGTCCCCAACACTACCAGGGAGTAGAAATCAAAACTACAAAGAGATATCATTTCTTTCCCACCAGGACTGCAAAAATCGAGAGACGAAAACTAATGAGGATTGAGCAGAACATCGAGAACATGGACAGCGCAGACCATATTGATAGAAATATAAAATTACAGCTGCCTTGGAAAAGACCCCAAGCACAGCTATGCAGCTCCAGCTTCATAGGGGACTCCTAACAGCAGAAGCAGGGGCTGAATCTGACTCTCTTGCCTGCCTTTGGATCCCTTTCCCCTAAAGGGGCTGCCTTGCCTAGACACAATAGGAAAGAAGATACTGCCTAGTCCTTTTGCTACTTGATATGCCAAGGCTGGTTGATATCCACAGGAGGCCTCCCATTTTCTGAGAAGAAGGGCAAGACAGACAGGAGGATGGGAGGAGGGACTTGGAGGAGAGGAGAGAGGGGGAAGATGCTATTGGGATCTAAAGTAAATTTCAAAAATTATTAATTTGAAAAAATTATATCACATGGGTATTAGTTTTGCTGTGATATGTTTTTTTTAAAGGTGCTTTACCTCTAAAAATTTTTAGTTGTGTGTTTTCGATGTATGCATATGTATGTACAAGAGAACTTCCCTTTTCTGAAGAGAAAGGGAGGATTGGATGGGAAGGGGAGAGGAGAGAGGAATGTGAAAACAGGGAGAGGAAACTGCAGTTAATATGTAAAATTAATTAATTAATTAAAATATTTTAAAAAGATCCCAGCCATTCCTCAAAGAATTGGCAACAGTTGAAATATGTGCCAGCAATTTCACCCTTAAGTGCAAACACAAAAGAAACATGTCACACAGAACTTGCATATGAATGTCCATAGATTCCTTATTAATAATACTTAACAGGGGGAAAACATCCATCGACTGATGAAGGAATTGATAAAATATGCTACAGCCAGCCCATGAAGAATTGCTTCTCAAGTTTTATTTTAACAGGAAGGGTGATATATAGGAGGAGCTAAGGTGGGAGGAGTACTGAGAGGAAGAGAAGGAGTAAGGAGAGGAGGAGAAAGAGGAGAAGCTAGGTGATGAGAGAGAAAGACAGGGGAGACAGGGAGGCAGATGTTCACATATCTCCACCAGTCAAAGATAGTTGATATATCTAGGTTGGGTAGTGGGTTACATCTCTGATTGAGCATTACCAAACTTATAAAGCCTTTGATTAACATTTTTTTAAAAATGTATAAGTGCAAAAAGGAAAAAGGGGCATGGGATAGGGGTTTTCTAAGGCGGGGGGCGGGGAGAATGGGGAAAGGGGATGGCATCTGAAGTGTAAATAAAATATCCAATAAAAAAATTGTATGCCAAAAAAAATGATTCTGGTGCATTTCCCTAAAAAAAAATAATAATAATAATAATAAAGAAAGAAAAAAAGAATTGCTTCTCTAGGAAGAATAAGGGACTGACACTGACACATTGAAGGCTGTTGATAAACCTTGAAAAGACATTCATGAAATGGACAGTCACACAAGACCATGTCTAGAAGAGAAGATTGATTCCATGGACATGAAATATCCAAGCAGAGACAAATGCAGAGAGAGAGAGAGAGGGAGAGAGAGAGAGAGAGAGAGAGAGAGAGAGAGAGAGAGAGAGAGAGAGAGAGAGAGAGAAGAGAACGCTGTGGCCGCCTATGGCTAAGAAGTTTCTAGAAGGAAATAAAAAGTGACAGCTACAAAGTGTGGGGCTTTTTGTTAGGGTGATCACAAAATTCAAAGATTGATGATGGTGATGACTGTAAAAATCTGTAAATAGACCCGAAAGTCATAGGCTCTCAATACCTAAATCACATATGTGGATTTTATCCCAATAAAGTTATGTTGGGGGGGGGAGCTGAATTTTAAATCTAACTGAAGTTCTTTTTACTCTGTTTATTAGGAATATTCTCTCCTTAATTCTAGCTCCACGATATTTTCTGACAAAGCAGAAAGCACTTCATGCATCTAGTTAACCCTGAGAACATTATTCTGGGCATCTGGTATATTCCAGACAATGTTAGTGTGGTGCAACAGGAACAGAGCTCACAGCACATTGGAAAGAGTGAACCGTGGATCTGGGGAGTTGATATTTAATAGCCAGGTGCTTTAAGAAAGTTATTTAAGCTCTGGACCTCTGTATAAAAAAATAAAATAAACAATCAAAAAGATAAATGTCATCCAGAGTTGAAAATTAAATGAGAAAAATCCACAAATTCAGTGAGAAGGCAGTAAGGGAAATTTCAAAACTAAAGAAATGAGGGGTTTACTCCAAAGACACCACTTTCTTACCCACTGTGACTTCAGGTGAGTTGCTTACCAGCTCTGGACCTTAATTTCTATTGCATATGAAATGAAGATGACAATAGCTGTGTTTGAGGGTTGTTAGAAAGACTGTGTCTTTTAAGAGTCAGGGGAGAAGGCAGCAGCAGTGAGCCAGAGCTTTAAGCAGTGAGGTGCTGAAGAATTGATACAGAAAAGGTGGCTCATTTGCACAACACAGGACTCGGCCATTACAAACAAGGACATTAGGAGTGTTGCAGGCAAATGGATGGAACTACACAATATCATCCAGACCCAAAAGGACATGCATGGTATACACTCACTGATGAGTGGATATTAGCCATAAAGTACAGGAGACCCACAGACCCAAAGGAGTTAAACAGGAAGGAAGGCCCAAGAGAAGATGCTTGAATCTTAGAAAGGGGAATAAAATAGTCATAGTAGGTAGAGGGAGAGAGGGAATTGTGTGGGAGATGGGAGAGGGAGGGGGGGGGTAGGGCAGGATTAGGTGTGGGATGAGACAGGGGAGAGGGCCAGAGGGCCAGGAAAATGAATGAAAATCTGCAGCTGCCAGGGGTAGGGGTTTGGGGGAATCTCAAGGAAGTACCAGAGACCTGGGCTGTGGGAAGCTACCAGGAGTCAATGCAGATGACTTTAGTGGAGATGCCTAATAGTGGGGACACGGAACCTGAAGAGGCCACCTCCCGTAATGAGGCAGGACCTCCGGTGGAGGGATAAGGACACCAACTGACCCACAAAACTTTTGACCCAAAATTTGTTCCATCTAAAAAGAAATGCAAGGACAAAGATGGAGCAGAGACTGAAGGAATGGCCAACTGTACCCAGCCCAATGTGAGACCCATCCCATGGGCAAGCTCCTGACACTATTAATGATGCTATGTTATGCTTGCAGACAGGAGCCTAGCATGGCTGCCCTCTGAGAAGCTCTACCCAGCAGCTGACTGATATAGATGCGGATTCCCAGGCCAAACATTGGATAGAGGCTGGAGACTCTTACAGAAGAATTGGGAGAAGGATTGAAGACCCTGAGAGGAAAGGAACTCCACAAGAAAACCAATAGTTGACTAACCTGGACCCCTGGGAGCTCTCAGAGACTGAGCCACCAACCAAAGAGCATATGCAGATTGGACCAAGGCCCTCCAGCACATATGTAGCAGATGTGCAGCTCAGTTTCCATGTAGGTCCCCCAACAACTGGAGCAGAGGCTCTCTGCTAAAGCTGTAGCCTGACTGTGGCATCCTTTTCCCAACAGGGCTGCCTTGTCTGGCCTCAGTGGGAGAGGATGTACCTAATCCTGCTGAGACTTGATACACACCAGGGTTGAGGAATACCCAGGGAGCCCCACCCTCTCAGAGAAAAGGGGTGGGAGAGGAAGGAGGGACTCTGTGAGAGGAGGGGCCTGGAGGGAAGCAGCGTTTGGGATGTTAATCAAGTAATTAATTAATGAATCAATTAATTTTTTTAAAGGACATGGCAGAACGGTTACATATGTAAACCCCCAGCAGCTGTGACTACATGCACAAGACCTGAAGAAGATTATGCCAACCAAAATCCAAGCAAGGTCCAGGAAGGACTTCATGAAGTCCCACCCCTAGCTGAAGACCTATTGGCAACTGATGGCTGTTGGGAAAAGGAGAGTCTGTTTTCTTCTGGAAAGCTACCTGGGCTCCAGTGGATGGTTGGGCAGATATCCATGCACATACTGGCAGTGCTAAGTGGGTTCAAAAAAAGAAAAACCAAGTATATGAAGCTGGTAGTGAATCATGGTAGGGTGGGATTGAAGAGAAATTAGAGGGTACAACATTGGAAGGGGTAGATTTAACCAAAATACAGTATATGCATGAATGAAATTCTTAAACAATAAGAACAAAGGTTGTATCTCCAAGCCAGTACAGACTTTAGCTTTGGTAGAGATCAATTATTATTATCAAAAGTATTAAAAATCATAAAATAATGGTGACATGCATTGCTGTTCTGAATCATTAAGGTGACAGTGTGATGCCAATATCCTACCAAACTGCAATAGAGAATTCCACCATCGTGTGGAGAGAACACAGGTAAAGGATGTTCTACTTGGCCTGGGGCCATGATTTGCGGGTGGGATGGGGAAAATTTAATTTTACAATTTAAAGTGTGGTTTGTTTTTTTTTTTTTAAATAGAAACATCCAGCTCATGATATCTCTATTTTTAAAACCCAAATAATCTACCTCCCTTTTCTCCCTTTCTTGAGACCAGATCTCACTATACCACAGTCTGGCTGTGAATGGGCAGCCTTATGCCTCAGCTTTCTAAGTGTGGAGCAACTGTTGTGTGTCACCATGATGAATTTACCCCACACTTTTTATCACGCTGTGTCAGTATTATCTCATACTTATTAAATGGCATTTATAATGGAGTGGGATTCTCCTCAACAAATTTGGTCCTGAAATTGGACAGACACATCCTGTCTTCATTATTCTACACAACACCACCATCAAGTCACAGTCTCCATGTTTGAAATTTACAGTAACAGTAGGACGTTGTCTGAGTTAAACTATTTATCACATAATGAACACTGTAAACATAGTTTGAAGAAACCCACTTATGAGCTTTCAGAATCTGTGTCCTCTTGGACAGTTTCCTCTCAGGTTCTATGGTAACCATCCATCCTTGTGTCTTCTCCCCTACATAGAGCCCTTTTCCACAGAGAGCTCTGAAGTTACTCATTTTTATGTCTAGGGCCTACTGCAGGGCCTGCCATACCATATTCATTCATTCAATAATTATTTATCAAAGGCTTGCAGTTTCAAAGGACTGTACTCTGAATCCCTCTGAATCCATTTACTTAAAAGCAACTAGCGTGCACATCAAAAAATATTCTTTTCCATTTGATTTTTTAAAACAACTTTATTAAGAAAATCTTGCTGACTTTATTCTAGGTTTATTTCTGTAAGCAATTAAATGTCACATCTGTAGTTCTTTACAAAATGCAGCATAATTTTAGACTTTTCACTAACTCAGTCCTTTTCACAACTCAACCCCAAACTAGTGAAGCTTCTTTGTGCTCTGAGAATCCACCTCTGGACTGGGCATTCTGATCCCAGAAAACTCTTGAGATGGAAGCAAATTCAAATAAACTATGGTTTAAAATTAATGCTAGTGCTTCTTCATAGAGAGAAGGCAGATGTTGTTGGAAGTCTGTTTTTCCTGCACATTATTTAATTTTTATAAATTAGAAAAAGAAGAAGGAACATGATGAAACCTTGGTGGGTGACACCAGGTACACTGAACTCCATAGTGTTGCTCACGGGGCAGTGGACAGGGAAGCGAAGGACAACTAGATCAAAGTTCAGAGAAGAAATCAGAGAAACTATGGTTAAGCTGCATAAAGGCAGCTTTGGGCGTGCCTCAGAGCTACCTGTCATAGGGCATTGCAATATTCTTAATCTGAATATCAGATGCAATCCTTCTTATACTTTCTGCAAAATGACTAGAAATAACCCTTCAACCCAGTCTGATATACATTCTCTTAACACAATAACAGACAGGGGAGCTGAAGAGGTGGCTCAGCTGTTAAGAGCGTTTGTTGATCTTGTAGAGGTTCAGTTGCCAGCACCACATGGTGAATCACAACTCTCTGTAACTACAGTTGCAGGGATCCCACAGTTCCAGAAGATCCAGGGATCTTATACCATCTGCAGGTACACACATTTTGCACATACATACATGCAGGCAACATTTAAAATGAAAATTAATCCCACCACTTCAGAGGCAAAGGCAAGCTGATTGCCCTGATTTTCAGTCCAGCTGGATCTACATATCGAGTTCTAACCAGCCTAGGTTATTAATTGAGTTTTAGGCTAGTCAACAACAACAACAAATCAGACATGTTCATAGATGGTCAGCTTTCCATACACCAAGCTAGTTCATTTAAGCATTCCAAAACTTCATTCACATCTGTGTTTCTTAAGCCTTTCTGATAAGTTCTAAATCGCTCAGTCTGTTGAAAAAAAAAAGAGAAATTTCTATAATAGACAGATAGATGGGGCAATAACAAGCTAAGAGACAGACAAAAAATCCTTCCTGCTGTAATTAGTTTTTGTTCTTCACACAAGATTGTATTACTCTTCTCTTGGCAGGCAAAGATTGCCCTTGTTCATAAATGTTATCCGACCCACAGACTAATCCGCTCTAGTAAGCAATTTGCTCCTTTCCCAGTTCCGCTTTTTCCCAACCTGCTCATTATTTTCATTTTCTATATTTTTGCAATAAACATTACAGAATCGCAAGTCTCATTACAAATTCAACATCTCTGTAAATGATACATCACTCACTCAATTCCTTGCCCACCCTGCATCAAAAGTGCTATATCCCTCTGTCTTTCAGGCCATAAAAATCTCTATTCAATAAAGAGTCGTTAATTTTTGATAAGCCAAGTGGGGGTTGTAATATTTTTACAACACTGGCAATATTACAGAAACAGAAAAAGCAATATTTTATTTGCGATGTGGGAGGAAGACGAAAGCATCAAACTGAAGATCCGGAGAATTGGTGGCTATGTGACCTTGGGCGTGCCCATTTTATCTTTCTGAGTTTGGGACATCATTCATTAAATATCATCTAAATTCCCAGGTTATTTTGAAGACCAAAAAAAAAAAAAAAAGAACATAATGTAAATATTTGTAAATTGTAAAGAGATAGTAGACGTGATATTATTCTTTAAGATAGTATATATTTTAGAAGACCCACCTTACACTGTAAGGATGTGATCCAGCAATCTATAGGAAACATGCAAGATGAGCCTATACTATGGCCCCAAGTATATCCTCCTGCTAAATCTTTGTGTCTTGTGGGAAAGATTTTTATTGTTGTTTTGTTTTTGCTGAATTATTGATTTTTGTAGTTTTTTTCTCAGTAAGAATAAGTGAAAAGTTTCATAGGTGGAAATTAATCTCCATACACGCTCTCATCCCATCACCTCCTTGCGCTAACGGAGACGGCCTACAGAACCTTAAACCTGCTTTTAAAGACCTCAGTGATATATGGACATTCATTTCCAAGCGCTCCCACTGGAGTCATTCTAATCTGGGGAACTCTGGGGACTGTTTGAACGTGGTGTATATGAAGTCGTTTCTCAGGCACTTCTTCTCAATGTCATGTAGCCAACAGGCTGAATCAACCACATACAGTAATGAAAACATCCTGTATTTATAGCAGTATTTCTCCGAGGAACATCCTTCAGCAGGAATGCCTGAAAGAGGTCTAAGAATTGAAGGACATATATCAGACATGTCTAACCTGTCTCCGAACCCCTATAAAAATGGTCAGGATACCAAATTGTGCCTTTCCCTGCCTTGTGCTATAAAATGAAATGGGAGAGTTGTTTGGCTTTATGACTCTTCGTGTCATTGTGTCTTTTTGCTATTACATGGGTGTAAAAAATAAATAAAAATAAGCTATATTAAGCACTATGCTATGTCACCCTCTCACCAAGCAGCAACATAGCATTGGCTGCGAATTTTGCTTCACGTTAAGGAATCTTTGGAAATACTGGTCTGTAAAATATATTCTATGAGATCATTTTAGGTCTCCCCACATCCCCCCACCCCAGACAAACCTCATGGAATCTAGAAATAAAAGAAAATTCCTTTATGAAGGCAGTAAAGATGTACAGTAAACTAAAGTTTATATTTTCTTTTCCTTAAGGTTTTTGAAGAAGTGTCCATCCAGGTGCATTCAGGACACTAGAGATGTAGAAACAAAGAGGATATCAAATACTTAATTATTTATGCTGGAAGATAAAACATCTGTTTCACTGAAGCTTTTCATCCTAGTCCATATTCAAACTGATCTAAAAGCAGAAAGTTTCCCAGGACTTCTGGGATGCAGAACTATTGATTATTTCCTTGGTCATTGTAGAGGAAAAATAGAGGGACTTTCCCCAGGGGAAAGTGTTCAGACATCCATGGCCATTTTATAGGCCTGTGTTTCAGGAAGTTGGCTACAGCATCACACCCCACCTGGAGGTTCACAGAGGCAGCTTCAATCCACTGGCCAAGGATTTTTGGTCTAAGGATTTGTGTGGACCCAAATGATGGGACTTTCAGCCATCATTTTTGCTATTGTAAGCAGACTTAGAAATTCATACCTCTGAATTGTTTATTTACATATCACATTTAGGCTGTGGATGGTGCATACTTTTTTATCCCAGCACTCAGGAGGCAGAAGTAAATGGATCTCTGTGAGTTCAAGACCAGCCTGATCTACATGGAGAGTTCAAGCCAGATAACTACATAGTGAGAGATTCCATCTCAATAATAATAATAATTAATAATAATAATAATAATAATAATAATAATAATAATAATAATAATGTTTTTAGGTGGGAAAGCAAGTAGAAATAAAAAATGTCCTAAAGTCACTATCTGAATCATGAAGACTGAACATAGGCACTATGACTTGAGGACCTACTGTGTGCCATACTAGCAAGCCGAATTACACATACTATCTTATTACATTGCAGCAAAAAATGATTCATCTCTCTACTCCCTTAGACTTTCCTACCCTCACCAGGAGATGATTTCATCTCAGTTACTCGAAGTGATGTAACAAGAAGCAGCAAAAAGGACAAAAGTTTGTCCTATAGATGCTCTACTTAGAAGAATCTAGAATATTCATGTTTAAGCCATGGAAGAGTGAAGACTCAGTATCTTCATCTTTCCCAATGTCCCACCATTATCACCTGCTAAAATGAAGACAGGGCAAAGTGTTCTCCAACCTTGGACAAAACTAATAGGAAAAAAAAATGGAGCTAGGACATAGAGGAGTGGATCGTAGAGGCAGGAAAAGGGTATGTGAAATAAAATGTTGCTTGGATATTCATCAAAAGGTGGCATAAAAGACCTAAAGAGAACTTCATGGAGAGTTTTTGTACATCACTCTAGACATTGTGGATGCCAGCGGCCAGCTTAGGCTGAATGCTGCTATGCTCACACTGTTTCTCAAGGCTTCTTAGAGGTTTGGGGGTTATAAGGTCTTTGTTGTAAATTACAAAATCCAAAAGAAGAATTTGAAGACCAGAAAAGAGAAGTAACTCACAAACAAGTACACAGCTTCCTAAGAGAGCAGAGCCAAGACTCCAGCCTTGAACAACCTGACTCCAGAGTTTGAGTTGTGGGCCTCACCGCACACAAGCCTCACTAGTTCAAATCTGCTGTTCTTTCTCCATAATCTAAACCTATCACTTTATGGATTTTTGTGCATCTGAACATCGTCAACATTGGTAACTGCTCTCTGCTTCATATTTTGAGACAAGATCTCCCTGAACTTGGAATTTGCTGATTCATCTAGACTGGCTCAGGGACTGGCTCTCCTTCTCATGCTGGGATTCTAGCCGTACACCCATGTACCTGGCCTTTCTTACCCTGAGTCCTGATGATCCGAAAAGGTTCTCTAGCTTGCACAGCAAACAGTATACTGACTGAACCATCTCCCCTGCCCTTCCTATATATTTTTTATACATATATTGTATAAAAGTCAATAGAATTCATTCCATTTAGGCAATTATTTGGGCTGAGAGTGTGCTTATTCAGACACCTTTGGGCTCATGGTATCTGAATAATTATTCACTCCACATTTATTCAATGTTCCTGAGTTCCTACACCAAGCCAAGCATTGTGCTGCATGCTTCAAAAAGTCACAGCCCACTGGAAGAGATCCCACTAAAATGAAAATAACTGCTTGGTTTCCCGTGGTACAGTAAGGCATAACCAAGAGATTAGAGCTTGCTTATTGAGCTGCAATCCAAAACCACATTATTGAGCTATAATTTCCTATTTGATTGACATGAAAGGACTGAGCAACTGGCCAAGGTCAAGTTTCTAGTCGGTAGCAGTTCATTTCACTTATTTTATTGTCTCTGACATACCATGTTCTCACGATCTGTTCTCTCTTAATAGTCTTATGTAATGTTCAAAACATATTTTATGTTTTACAGACATTTTAAAAAATTTAAGGCCAAAGAAGCAAATGTGTCAGCACTCATGTTGGGCTAGAACACATTTTGGCTGCCAACTCTCAGGACAGCAATGCTTCTCCAAGGTCTGGCTTCCCCCCAAGCCTGTTTCCAGGCTATGGAAGCTGTTAATTCTGCCCTAAATGCATGCTGTCTCCTCATCTCCTCTGTAGCCTTCTAGCTAGGCTGAGACTTAATTGGTTTGGGTTGGATAATTCATAGTGCCTCATTAGGGCATCAAAACACATACTAGGCTCTCTAGTAATTTTCTTCCCTGAAAGAACATTGATTGGCTCCTTCACTGGGAAAAGAATTAGCTAAAGGACTCTTGGGTTTGCACAAAAAAAGATTAAGTCCACAATGGATAATTTCAAAGTGTATTGTGTAATCAGATTTCTTTGAGGCTGTCGATCAGGTATCTCTGCTCTTGCAAAAAAAATAAAAATAAAAAATCTTCTCAAACCACAGAAGAGTAGCTACCAGTTACCTTGCAGAATTTATATAAACACTGGCTGTTCTAAAGTTCCCACTTGCTAGCTTCCCACTATTTTCTTTTGCCTGGAGATACTCTTTATTAACACACTAAGAGGGAAACCCTGAAAGATGGCTTCTCTGCACATCTGATCATCTACTCTACCTCCCACTGTAACAGGTTGGGTCAGTGTTCCCTCCCCAGCCACTCCTCTTTAAGCAAGAAAGCATGCTAACAGTGAGTGTGAGTGTTTATGGTTCTTGGCTCTGCTGCTTCTCTGGCTACGAGAGCCCACTTCCTCTGGGGTGAATGGAAGTTCTGCAGTAGGCAGAAGGATTGGGCAGCCAAATAGCCCGGCTTCAGCCAGGTGTGGTGATACACACCCGTAATTGCAGCACTCAGGACACTGAAGCAAGAGGATCTTCAAGGTCAGCCTGGACCACATGAGCCTGGACTACATGAGTCCTAGGTCAGCCTCAGAAATGTGCAAAGACTCTGTCTCACAAAAATAAAAAAAAAAAAAAAACATTTGTTTCCTTACCTCTGAGTTGGGATAAGCCTGAGTTATGTATGGGTTTTGTTTTGAATTTTTAAAGATTTATTTTACTTTATAGGTATAGGTATTTTGCCTGCATGCACATTTATGTGCCTGGTACCATGGATCCCCTGGAACTGGAGTTACAGATAATTGTGAGCTGCTAAATGTGGGTGCTAGAAATTGAACCCAGGGCCTCTAGAGATACAGTCAGTGCTCTTAACCACTGAACCACCTCTCCAGCCCCTGACTTGTGTTTTACTCTCTCTCCCAGAGATTCTAGGCAGAGTAAATGAGAATATCAGGGTGACGCAATCTTCATCAGCCTCTTCTTCCTTATCCCATTTCCCAATTCCATTACGAGGATTTCTTGTCGCCTCCCAAATACAATGCTTCCATCTTACACACACACACACACACACACACACACACACACCTTATCCCAGCATCTGCTTCTGAGGAACCTAAAGAAAAACGTAGTTCAGTCAACCTTTAATCTACACTGTAACTTGGTCTTAAGCCTCAAGGTCATTCAGCTCCCCATTCATACTGTGATCTGGAGACACCTATAGTCAAGCCTGAGGGTCAATGACACGGACTTATCAAGAGCCTTGTTTCATTGAGCTTCAAAGACCTTCATCAGATGGCACTTATTGTGAGAGAAGAAGGAAGGGAGACCTACCAACTTGGCCCAAGGACTTGAGACTGGGATTCATAGGAGAAAAGGAACCGTTTAAGGGAAATGCCCAGTGATGGTTCAGTTTGTCTTCCACAGGATCTTATGCAAGACATCCTCATGCCGCATGGAGGGTCTTTTGAAGGTTCTTTAGTGTAGAACAGTGTGGGAGAGGGACAGGAGAATAATGTGACAGAAATGGTAAATCAATCAGGATAGATTCAATACACACTTCTTAGAGACACAAAACAAAAGATTTGCCAAACAAAGATTTGCTGTATTTTTGCTACTTCATTTTCAGACCCGTATGTCATGAGGAAACAAGCACAATTTCACCAGCATCTCAGACAGATTCAGCCAAGAGTCTAGGCATGGCACTACCGTGAGTCTTGGGGTGGGGGTGGGAGTGGGGGCTGACATGCTGGCTTGCTTTCTTATCACTTTCTTTCAAATGTGATATGACCCTTAGCATCAGCATGAATGAAACTGTGAATGGGACCTCCTTGGAGGATTATGGATTCCAAATCCTCCAGGACTGTCCCATAATGCCCCTGTCAGTTGGTTTTGCCTTTGGGCATCTAATTTAACTGACAAATCTGGGAAATCACACAGAGGCAGCCACCTCCCCAGTGACTTCACAGATGGGAGTCCCGCAGTGAGTAAGTTATTTCAGCAAGTTTGATGTTACCTTATGTTGAACATTCTCCTGACAGGTCTGCTCATTTCTTAATGGCATAAAAGAACTCATTGTTATTAGGCATGAGTCTCCCTGACTTGATAAATACCATAGCCTCTTTTCTGGCTGCCTTAATGGATGTCCTAAAGGCATCTGAATATGGTATTTTCCATTTGATAGAAGCATAACAGCGGCAATGTTTTTGTAATTAGTTTTGGAAGCTCCAGCCTTCAATACACAAGGCTAAGTATTCCAACAAGCAAACTATACCCACTGCAAGGACAAGTGTCTTTTGAAAGTCAAGGAAGTCTGGGTGGGAACCTGCACTGCCTAGTGTATGTGAGTACACTTTTCAAATATAAGCAGAAGTCATATCATGTGACGTGATGCCTAGCAGCCATTATAGAGTTGTGAGCTTCAGTCACAAGAACGATTAGTTCAAGGTTTGGTACAGACCAGTGTTTAAAGTCCTCAGGACAGCAAATTCTTCCTGAGATATTGCTAGATATAAAAATCAGTACACAAAAGAAGTATATACTTTATACATTCATCTTTTATTAATATTTTGTCAGTCAATTTGGCCATAGTCAGAGGCCTGGCACTATACCAAACACCATGTGCATGGTGCCAAGAGAGCACAAATTAGTGAAAAAGACATGACCCGTGGGTTCAGAAAATTTGAAGTCTACAAGGAGAGTCAGAATGTATTAATAATAATGCCCAAAACTGAAGAGAAAATACAGGCCTGTGCATAAAGATGAGATTACACATGTGAAGCACTTGGCTCCATAGCAAGGAGGCCTGCAGTGGATATTCAATGAGGAACAACCATTACTACCTTACTAGAGAATTTACATTCATAACCATATAAATACTGAGAGGGAAGGAACTCAAGTTGGGGGGGAGCTGAGTTCTGAGTTCAGTTATAACGGTTTTCAGAGTGAGGTTGAAGCAGAGGAGCACAGGGGCCATTGCCATCAGAGAGGGGGTACTGAAGCCACAGCCCAATGTCAGAAGTAGGTCAATTTCACGCAAGAGAAGCAGGCCTGGCCAGCTTAAACAAAAACTCCATCAAAGAGAGATTAAAGGAAAAAGCTATTGAGATGGGGAGGCAGACAGTCACCTTAGTGGCCTGGTGGAGAAGTTGAGATTTGATAACCTATTGTAAGCTTGTTACAAAGTACAACTGCATAATTGGCAGGAACCATGAAACAACAGACATGGGGGCTCTTTTTTTAATTATTAACAATTTTAAGATATTGATGGGAAAATATAGGGTCAATTCTGAAGACAGGGCACTGTGGAAATGCATAAGCCAGATGCTCATAGGATCCGCCCTGCTCTCTCTTGGAGTATACTGGAGAAAAAGCTTCCTGTGGGCTATGTCTGGCACCAGCTCACGAGATGCACTGAAAAAGCCAGTTATTTGGAGATAAAGATCCACACAGTGACTCTTTCTTATAATTTGCCAAGAGATATTCCTAAGAAAATCTGAGAGGCCAGCCACACCTGAGATGTAAAACACCAGGGAGAAAGCATTTCGGAAAACATCGGACAAGCAGGGAGGTTTTAAGATGGGAAAAGGGAGAAAATTTTTTGAAGTGACCATCTCATTTCATTAACTGATGGTGTTATTCCCTCTGCAATATGTGCTGACTGGTGTCCCAGTGCTGAGTGTGCCAGGACCAGATGGGAGCTCCAGAAGGACAAAGGTTTTTGTCAGTCTTGTGCATTTCTATATACCCAGGTCCCAAACAGTGTCTGGCATATAGTAGTCACTAAATAAATAATGATCATGTGCATGCATGAATGAATGAATAACCTTGCATCAGTAGGTTCCCAAGATCCTTTGTGATTCTCTTCCCATAAATTGAATTATTTAAAAAAAATTATATAAACCAGCATGAAGAGTGATTTTTTTTAAATTAAAATTTAGTTGAATCTTTGCAAACACTTAATGGTGAGTTATTGGGAGAAATTATATCAACTAGATATGGACAAGATAACGTAAAGAATTAGGCAGAGTAAATAAAATCCCTCACTCAAATTGCTTTGTAAGTGTCTGTAAGTTCTCATTGCACTTTCAACAGACTAAAAATGAATACTAGACTGTAATTGATGTGTTTCATGTAAGAATGGTGACACAGACTTCACAGGATAGACCCATGCATAAAGAGGAGGCCTCAAATCCACATCAGGAGATGGATGAAGGACTATCATTCATGTGACAGAATCCATTCATCATTTTCATATAACTTTCTTCTTTGACTGAATATTTTAATGAAGTGACCAACCACTAGATCTAACCAAGAATGAACTAGAGTAAAATTCAGTAAATTAATGGATGCATGAACCAATGCAAAGGAAATCCAAAATGTCAGCAAAATTAGGCCACTGACTTCACTACAGATTATAGTTAGAAATAACAGATTTATACATATATTTATATAGTTTTGTTTCATATTAAATTATTTAATCTTTTTTAAGTTTCAATCATTCCAATTATTTGTATTCCCTGTTCTGAGAAGTCCTTTCCTCATATTCCTAGGAAGTGAGTTACTGAGTGTGTGTGTGTGTGTGTGTGTGTGTGTACACCGTGACTCACATGTGGAGGTCAGAGGATAACTTGTGAGAGTCAGTTCTGTCCTCACACTGTGTGGCTTCCAGGGATAAAGCTCAGGTCTTCGGGTGATAGTAGCCAACACCCTTACCTGCTGAGCTATCTCATCTACCTAAGAACTAAATTTTAAACAGAATGCTGGTTGGTGATCAGAGTAAAAATTTCTTTGGGAGGATGTTTTATGTAAGCCTTAGAAAACTCCCTCAAAACATCCTCCAACTAAAGAGATCTGGGTATCTAATACCCAGTCTTAGAGTCCTCAACATCAGAGTCCTTTTAACACCCAAACCTTGCCTGTCTCTGGGGCAGAGACAGCAATGAGAAATGAGATTGATGAGCTCTTTGTGATGGGCCAACTGGCCCTCAAAGATGTCCAAGCCTTTATCCCAGGAACCTGTGAGGATGTCACCTTGCATGTCAGAATGCACATTGCAGATGCAATTAAGGTGGTGGAATTAGATTATCCAGGTGGACCTAATCTCATCATATGAACTCTTAGAAGCAATAAATTGTATTTTCTGTCGACTATCCCTGACAGCGGGGTTTAGGCCACTGGATGCCAAAATACGGTATCTTGACATTTGGCGAAAACAACAGAAGAAAACAGACTCTTAGCCCTGTTCTTCCTAAAACAGGTCATAGAAGCTAGCTATCCTTTCCCTGGACAGAGCACCCTATCCCTGAGGAATGAAGCACTCTTGGAAGACATAGGATCACAGAAACCAAGCAAGTGTGGTTATCTAAGCCCACCGAGTTTCCAGTCATACTTCCCCACCAGTAGCCACTAATTCATCAAACAGCATAAAAGCATACAAATGTCCCATTCTTTGGTCCTCCTTTCTGAAGGTTCCTATGCCACATAAGATTTATAATCATGAAATATATGAATTTTTTTTTACATGAGGAGAGAAAAAGCTCCCTAAGCTGGACGTGGTGATACACATCTATAGTTCTCGGTGCTTGGAAGGATGAAAGCAGGTGGATTGATTTTGCTCAGGAGTTCCACACCAGCCAAGCCAGCAAACTCGAAAAGTACAAAGGACAACTTTCTTCTTAAACTTTCCTAAATAACTATAATCTCGTTCATATTTCATAGACTATTCTGTACATTGCTATATGACACATACATGTATTTTACCATCCCAGGAATGTGAAAAGAACTCTCACAATGTATAAGTAAACTAACACTTGTAGTCGCCAGCACTGCATAACCTCTGCCAGGGCAGCAGCCAGCATTGAGAACAAGTGAGCGCTAAGTATCAAGAGACTTAGAGAAAAGCCTTCTCATTCCTTCTGTCTCTGTCACCCAGTGTGTCATCATTGCTGCTCACTGCCTCCCTTGTCACCATAAGGAGCAGCTCCGTGTCCTAGATCTCTGACACCTGGACAGTTCTTTCCTGATGAAAAAAAATCCTAGTGCTGTTGATTTTCCTCCAAGCATGTGCAAAGCATATTACACTGCTCTGATCAAAATTATGCAAAAGCCAGATGTTTACTTTCATTATGTCCTACAGACAGCAGTTAGTGTTGGATGACCTACCTTAGCATTCTCAAACATTCCTGTCCTTTGACCTCTGTGCAGCATAGAGGAAGATGCATGACAAAGGTGTATTTTTCTTGTTCGAATCTTTTCCTAGGTTGAACAGGAACCTACAAAGATAGTGTTTTGATATTCTACTTCAAGGCTGAAAGTCATGCCCATTTATTGTTTTGTCCCATCCACGGGTGGAAAGTAGGGACAGAATTTGGCTCAACTGCTCCAGGTCCCCAAATACCAAATCAAAGTTGTTGGTGGAACTATGTTCTGGTTTGGGAGAAGAATTTGGGGGAAGAATTTGTTCAGAGGTCATGGAGGTTGTTGGCAGAATTTCCTTCTTGTGCTTGTAACATTGATATCCCTGGTTTTTGCTAGTTCTCCACAGAGTAAAACCCATCACTCCTAAAGGGCTCTTGTCGGACTCTACAGGTGGTTGACCTCTCCAAGCAGATGCATTAAATCCTTTTCACTATTAGGTTTCTCTGATTGCCCTCTGCCTCCTGTTCTACTAATCTCCCTGACTCCAACCAAAGGAAGATCTCTGTTTTGAAGGGCTTACATTGATCTTGCCTGGATAATACAATCTGTCATCAAATGTTGCATTTTCAACATGCAAAGTCACAAGTACACAGGTCCCAGGGGTCAAGACTTGAGCAGTTCGGGGATACCAGCCTGTCCCCACGCACAGCTTTCGAGCCTTGCTCCTTCCCTGTTACTGTCTATGTTCCAATACAACTCATGCTGGCCATGGTTTTACAAAGGCACTGAATTGGAGGGCTCTAGTATATTGGTCATTAGAGCAACCTGTTCAGCTGTGGAGTATTTTATTAGGCTTTTCTATAGTTTATATAAAACTTCCTCCCAAATAGGTTTTTTTTAAAAACTCTTTGTTTACCAAACAAAATTTGGATCAAAAATTCACCTCTTGTATAGTCTAATAACAGAAAGGGATTGCAAATAATGGGTCAATACAATCTTTAAACTATTCTAACTAAGGGCAGTGGTACGGCTCTAAGGTTAAGAGCATTTATAGCTCTTGCAGAACATACAGGTTCAGTTCCCAGCACCCACATCAGGCAGCTTTATAACCACCCGTAACTCCAGTTCCAGGGGATCCAACACCTTCTGGCTTCCACAGGCACCTGCACACATGAAGTGCACATAAAATCGTGCTGGCACATACATGCACATAATATAAGGGTACATAAATATTAAGTATGTGTGAATTCTCAACCTGTGAATCACAACCCCTTCAAGAGTCAAACAACCCTTTCATAGGGGTCACCTAAGACCATCAGAAAACACAGACATTTATATTGAAAATCATAACAGTAACAAATTTACAGTTATGAAGTAGCAACAAAAATAATCTTATGGTTGGAAGGTCATTACAACATGAGGAACTGTATTAAGGGTGGCAACATTGGAAGGATTGAAAACCACTGCTCTACATAAAGTATGTCTTAACACATTTTCGATGCTATGACAAAATACCTGACATTAGGTTGTTTTAAATAATATGATTTTATTATTAGTTTTCAAGGGACTTATTTTTGATGCTATGACAAAATACCTGACATTAGGTTGTTTTTAAATAATATGATTTTATTATTAGTTTTCAAGGGGCTTAAAAGTCCAAGATCTGGCTGGGCAGTGGTGGCACACACCTTTAATCCCAGCACTTGGGAGGCAGAGGCAGGCGGATTTCTGAGTTCGAGGCCAGCCTGGTCCACAGAGTGAGTTCCAGGACAGCCAGGGCTCCACAGAGAAACCCTGTCTTGAAAAAACAAAACAAAACAAAATCCAAGATCTGGCAGTTGTTGTCTAGTGAGTGTCTTCTTGCCATGTCTTCCATGGCACAGACCAAAGGGCAAAAGGTTGGGGGAGAAGCTAGCTAGTACCAACAACTGTTTAGTAAGATCCATTCATGAGGGCAGAATTTTCTAATCCTCTCTCTCTCTCTCTCTCTCTCTCTCTCTCTCTCTCTCTCTCTCTTTTTAGTTTTTTCAAGACAGGGTTTCTCTGTGTAGCCCTGTCTTGGAACTCACTCTGTAGAGCAGGCTGGCCTTGAACTTAGAATTCTAACTGCCTCTGCCTCCCAAGTGCTAGGATTAAAGGTGTGCGCCACCACTGCCCGGCTTCTAATCATGTTCTAAAGGACACATTTCTTACTATTGCATGTGCTTTGGATGGGCAACCAACAGTCAGTCAAATCATAGGAATTAACTAACAAATTAAATTTATATTAACATAATATACATTAAAGATATATATGTGTATGAATATATGTATACATATGTATGTGTGTATATATACACACATATATATATATATACACATACATATGTATGTATGCATATGTTGAACATTCTATTTTCTGACAACCCCATTCATGGTGGCTGCTTAATATTGATTCAGTTATTCTATGTGTCTGCACCATATTCCCTCCCTGTAAAATCAGAGAAAAGTGGATATTGGAAAACCATTTTATACAGATGCTAATTCATATAACACAAGCATATGAGCTTTTCAAGACTGCCTATCAGGACAGAAGCTTGAATTCCAGAATCTTGTGAGAGGGTAGCAGTAATTAATAGGCACACACAAAGAGAGGCAAAGTGAGCCAGGAAGGAATAAGCCATTCTGCAAGAGATACCACTTGTATCCTGCCTCTCAGCATCTTGACTTGCAACTGTTTATGAGATTCATTTAGCATTTCAAACACTTTCTGGAGACATTCTTTAATTATGGATATTACAGGATATCTAAAGGCTTTAACATGGTGGGGCTGGAGAGATGGCCCTTCAGTGAAGAGGTCTACCAGAGAGATAGCCCAGCAGTGAAGAGTGCCTGCTACTCTACCAGAAGTTCTGAGTTTGGATGCCAACACCCATGTCAGGCAGTTTACAACCACCTATAATTCTAACTCTGGGAAATATGGTGCCTTCCTCTGGCATTGCACAAATCCATACACAGACACACATAAATATCATTAAGAATAAAATAGATTTTAGAAAAAAACTCGAGCACTGTGAAATGGGAACCATACCTATACACACATATTTACCCATACACTATGCATGTGTACTTATTAAATGGGATCTGTGTGGGCTTAGTGGACTGTATACTAATGCTGGTATATGTTTACTGGGTTGTTTGAACCACCATAATTTCATAATATCTTCTGGCACTTCTTCTTCTTGCTGAAATAGCTGCCCGCCTGTATCCACTGTTCCATGCCTGACATCAAGATTCTCAGAATTATACTTTTATTTATACACTACTTCCTTTTTACTTTTTCTGCCCATTATTATTGCTGTGTCACTTTGATCCCTGGTAGGATGTGTATCTCCTCTACAACTCCTTAAATCCCCAGTTTAGGAAGAGAACCTAGAGGTCAGTGAGGAATGGAGGAATGGGGAGCTAGCTGCTTATCACATTCCAGTCTGGGCTAGACACCATGAATACATTATAGAACAGGTCAATTGCCCAGGACTTCCATAAAAGTTTGATTGCCATTAAATTCCCTTTCAATGTTCTCATAATCTCGGCTCTCTGCCCTATGTTGATTATGTTTCTGACCCAAAACCAACAAGCTAAGAGGCTACATGTTGAGATAGAAAATTCACTGGACCAGATGCCAAAAATTGTGAGATTCTGGGCCAACTCTGGAGCAAACCAGCTGTGTGACCTTGAACAAGTCATAGCGTTCCTCGGAATGTTTTCCCCGCTCTTCTTCAATGAATAGCTGATAAAGTTATGTCTGTGATTTCTTCCAGGCCCCTGTCATTGTCATCCTTCCCTGGCTTGCTTTCTTCTCACCAGTGATATATTATGTATGATGACTTAGCTGACAATTCTTATGAACCCACTGTTTTTATTATTCCTGCTTATTAATGTAAATTACTATTTGAGAGCTATGTAAACACTGAAATGAACACTATATGCAATTTCAAAACCAATTTGGTTAAATTATTTGAGGTATGATACAGCAAATGGGGATATTTAACACTTCACTGTGAGAGTAAGCCTCGGCTTTATAACGTAACAAATAAAAATTGGAAACGAGCTATGATTGGCCAGGATCCATCTTCTTCATGAGGATACAGGGATTTAAAAATATGCCATTTGTCTGAGAACTGACCACATGATCTGGAACAAGAGGGCAAGGGGTGGTAAATTGGTGGGAAAATTAAAGATCCATTTTCCTCAGCTGTTTGGCTTTTCATGCTGCTGAATTTTGAGGTTAGAGCATGTAACTGGAATATGAAACATCAGAAGGAAGGGAAACTCATTTAATATTATGTTAGTTGTAGAATTATAACTAGGTGCAAAGCAAAGAAAGTAGTTATCTATTATTCATTCCTTCTGAATAGATGTTTCCTGTCTGTGAATACAGAGCATGATTGGAATTCACTTGCTGACACTCACAGATGCTCGGAGAGAACATTTCATTTCCATTTGATCTGACCTTGTGTATGATAATGGATCCTCTTTAAAGCAGGGACACTTGTCTTCTCCTTAGACTGCACCCCTGAGAACTAGTCCCACAGGGTTTTAGTGCCTTGCCTAAGGTCACCCCAAGGTCTCTTTAGGCAATCCTAAACAGATCTGGCCACAACATTTGTCACGTGTGCTATCCTTGTACCTATATGTGACTTCATATATTCTATGAAGGATTTTTCTCACTGTTACCTGAGCATCCTAAACTCAGCATGTGAGACTGACCAGACAGGAGCCTGCATCCTTATTCATTCCAAGTGTCTCCAGCTGCTGAGTGGAAATACTGGCTTCTTGGCATGGTAACCGGGGAGGGGACAAGACATAGATATGTTAGATATGGGTGAGATGCATATGAATGAACCTTGCACTCAACAGCCTTCTGCTTCTCTTCTGAGTCTGGTTACTTTGCCCCAAACTAAAGCCAGAACAGATTCAACTTCACAATTCAGACAAATTTGAAATAAACTCTACTCACTTTCTAAACGTATTGAGTCAGAAGATCCTGACATAACTGATATATCATTTAGTACCAGCCCTCTAAAAGTTGCTAAGTACATGGACAGGTGGCTAAAAGGGGATGAGAAACATGCATTTCTCTGGATTAGAATTACTGGCTCCAAGCTCACATAGACCTTCACCTAAATACCCACTGGCTGAACCCTGCACTGACTCAAAGTGAACTTAACAAATTTTCTCTGATAAGCTTTTTATCATGTTCACAAGAAGGCGCCATCTGATACAGAGTAGGAAAGCAAAAATAAACAAACCTATAATTCGAAGTAACAGCTCCAGAGACAATAACAAGGTTTTCCAATCTCCCACATCATAATTAACCGTGTAAAGAATTAAAAAGAGGTTCAGGAGGGAGCGCTTACAACCTTTTTGTAAATTTTTAAAACAAGTAATGATCTCCAACGCTGCACTCCAGGTTTATTCAAATTTGGACAATTAGAAAAATTAAACATAAAACAGAGACAGTTCTGAAGGAGGAGCCGCCACAAAGCAGAGTAATTGCTGGTACAGGCTATCAAATTTACATTTAAAAAGATTTTAAAAAACTTATTTGCATTTTAAAACCAAGATCAGGCAATATCTAAAATAGATAACACGAGCCTTCGGAGTAAAGCTTTTTATCAATAAAGGGGAAGCAAAGGTGATTCTAAGAAAGAAAACTCATCTGCTAGACGCCTCAGTCACCTAAAGCCGCTTCCACTGCTTACTTGGGAGCCGTTACTTTTTTTTTTTTTTCTTTCTTTCTCTTTTTTTTTAGGTTGCCTTCAAAATATCTACTCTTCACACTGCAATGAAACGTCACCATGAAGACCATCGAGACTGTCCTCAGTGGGGCCCTCTTCTCCACATCTGGACTCCTCTGAGACCAAAATCCTTAGGAATGGCAACCCCATCCATCCTGAAATGTGGGACTATGCTTCGTAGTTGATACTGCCTCCAGAACTGAGGTTTTGTTTACTATGACATTTCACACACATGTTCTCCCAAAGCTGATCATAAAATCTTTTCTAGTTATAGGATGATTTTAATTTTGTTTGGGGTTTTTAAAATTTGTTTTGGTTTGTTTATTTTCCTAACAGAAAAAAAAAGCATAATAACCTGATTTGTTGGGTTTTTTTTTTTTGTATATTTAAGATTTATATTAGGAAAGAAAAAAATTCTCCTCCCTCTATGCACCTTAAGTTCTCCAGATGAGGCCCCTCATGATAGGTTGATAAAGTAACAAAGTGGGGGGAGGGATGCACAGATTTATTTACCAAGTACTATGTGACACCAAACTTCATTCAAAAAACGTTTTTTTAGCACTAAACCTACATGGTTTTGAAGGTTTAATAAAGGCCATTGAAAAACATAGTTGAGTATGAACTAAGAATAGCAAATGCAAAAACTTTTATTAAAAACCCCATTTGTTCCTCTCAGAATCACTTCAGCTTTGCAAATAAGCATGGTTTTCCTCTGAGTAAAGGAAAAGACACCACCTACCTGAAGAGAAGAAAGTAAACATAGAACTTGGACTTGAGACCATCTCTTGGGATTTTACTCCACAGTAAAGCTCAACAGAGTGTTGGCAGGTTGATTGCTGAGCCCTTATGGGTAGCAAAGGGTAACTGGTACCCAGAGAAAGAAGCTTCAACCCATTGCAGCTCAACAACAGGGAAGCTGGACTCCACATAACCTTCAAGGACAGGAAGAGCTGGGCAGTGGTGGCGCATGCCTTTAATCCCAGCACTTGGGAGGCAGAGGCAGGCGGATTTCTGAGTTCGAGGCCAGCCTGGTCTACAGAGTGAGCTCCAGGATAGCCAGGACTACACAGAGAAACCCTGTCTCGAAAAACCAAAAAAAAAAAAAAAAAAAAAAAGGACAGGAAGAGCTCAGCAAACAGGGGCTTGCATTCAACTTAACATAGTGCCAGCCCTGCTGGCTGAATGATTACAGCCTAACACCCATGAAGTCTCATCAATATGATTACCTAAACATGAGCTGAACAAAGGCAATAGTCATGCCAAAGTCAGCCAAGTCCCGTATGGTCATGGAAGGGTCATAGAAGGGTCATGGAAAGGTCACAGAAGGTCATGGAAGGGACAAGGCTTTCACCACTGGAATGGAGCCATCGTAGGCCTCTACAAGTGTTGACATTGGTAGGCATGAAGGTTGTTTGTATATTTTTTTTAACTTCATGTTCCTCAATTGGAAATATTCTTCCTGCTAATATTATTAGAAAATATCCTCTCTGCCAAGACAGCATAGAATAATAATATTAATCAGAGACAGCACAAATCCAGGAGGCTAAGGTGTGTCTATGTCCTTAGCAAAAAATAGTAAATGCTGTGACCTTGAGGACAGCCCTTACGGCTGTGGGGAAAAACTCTAAAAACATGAGTTTAAAAATATATAATCTTTCAACTACGTAAAATATAAGGCTGCAGTATGATTATATGAGGGGTTTCAGGGACCTAAAAGAACAAAAGCAGTTATACTATGAGCCAGCTTGTCAGAAAGATACAAAGGCAGGCAGAGACAAAGGCAGGAAGGTTCCTGAGTTCAAGACCAGCCTGGGACAGAGTGACAGGCATGGTGGGAGTGGTGATCTCAGAGCCAGATCCCACCCAGCTAGTTCATTGTCTGAGCTTACAAAGGCAGACTGATCTCTGATTTCATTTGCAATGTTAAGAAAAAAAAAATGTGCTTGCTATCTTTTCCTAGGAATCAAGCAGCTAAGGTAAAAAAATGCTGATTGGTGAGATAATCAAAAAGGAACCAGGGTTGGGTGATTAAATTGATATGTAAATGAAAGACTGGGCTGTGGCCTGCAAGAGCTGAGCTGTCTGGTGAGCCCAAGAAAGTTTCTTGAGAAGAACACAGGTTCTTAGCTTGTACTCACAATTTGACTTCAAGTCATTCTTTTTGCCACTTACAAACACCCCTTCCTCAGAACCCCTCTTCAAGCTGAGAGGCTGGTCCTTTGCAAAAGTGGATAGGAAAAGACTGTATAGCTTCAAGCCCACACAACTAAGGAATGCTCAGTGCTAAAGAAATAGTCTTTCCTAGGAAAAAGCACACCAAGTGGTAAGCTCTGAAAATATACATTATACATGTAACAATAATTTTTCAAAAGAAGCCATGAATTTTTTTTTAAAATCAAATCGTAATTTTTACTTTTTCACACAGGGGTTATCAACACAAAAAGGCAGGATGTGGGGAAGGGGATGACACAGGAGCATAGGTGTTCAGGGGGAGTACAGATATCTTTCAGAACAGGGTATCGGCTGGGTGAAGGTTCAGGGGACAGGTCACTATGGCTCTGCCTATGATTCACTTGTCCTTATCTAAGTTGGTACTATCCTCCAAGGCTGCCTATTTACAAGGTCTATGACTACTCAAGAAGCCATGAATTTTAAGGAGAGAAAGGAGGGTATATGGGAGGGTTTGGACAGAGGGGAAGAAGGAAAAATGAGATTATATTTTGGTTATATTAATTACATTGAGGCTGGGCAGTGGTGTCGCATGCCTTTAATCCCAGCACTTGGGAGGCAGAGGCAGGCAGATTTCTGAGTTCGAGGCCAGCCTGGTCTACAAAAGTGAGTTCCAGGACAGCCAGGGCTATACAGAGAAACCCTGTCTCAAAAAAAAAAAAAAATTACATTGAGATTATATTACAATCTCAAAATTTAAATAATTGACGAGAAGGAGGAATAGGAGGAGGAGGAGGAAGAGGAGAAAAGGAAGGAGGAGGAGGAGAGGAGGAGGAGGGGGAGGAAGAGGAGGAGGAAAAGAAGGAGAAGGAAAAGGAGAAGGAGAAGTCCAAGTCCAAGTCCAAGTCCAAGTCCAAGTCCAAGTCTAGCCTGGTGTAGTTCCCACCGTGACTTAGGACACACCCTGGCACTATAACATCTACAATGATCAAGGACCTCTGAACCAAGGCAGATGCTGTAATGGCTAATCACAATTATCAACTTTAGTCAGGGCTATACAGAGAAACCCTGTCTCGAAAAACAAACAAACAAACAAACAAAACAATTATCAACTTAATGAGATCTAGAACTACCTAAGACACAGGTCCCAGAATATGCCTGTGGGGGATCATCTTGATTAGGTCAATTGAAATGGGAATGCCACTTGTGAGTTATCATTTCTTGGAATGGGATTCTAGACTGCATAAAGGGAGGAGAACTAGGCACAGGCATTCAGCATTCTCTGCCTCCTACTTCCAAACACAATATGAGCATCTGTTTCTTTCCCCTCACTACCTTGACTTCTCTCCCATGATGGACTTTATTCTCCAACTGTGAGCCAAAGTCAGTCCTTTTCCTCTTAAACTGCCTTTATCAGGGCATTTTGCCACAGCAACAAGAAAAAAAAATTAGCACAGAAGCCCTGCCTAGAATTTCTAGACAGGCTTACTGCTAGAATATATTCCCAAATAAAACCAGACTGCAAAGTACTTCTTCAGTATACAGACACTGATACATGGCCATCGGTATTAGAACAAATGAAATTTTTATTGCTAAAGACAAATCAAGGTACCAGTGACTGGCAGTAAGAGGATGGAGTCATATGAACTCTCAGACAAAGAATTCAAGATAGCTAGTTTGGAAAGCTCAGCAAACTTTACCAAGAAATATTTAGACACTTATCAGAGAAAGTTAGCAGTGAAATTGAGGTAAAATTTAAAATACAAGTAGGAATTGTGGAACTAAAAATTACAACGGACCAATGTAAAATATGATACAGAATATTGACAACAGAACTGATCAAACAGAAGAATCTGTGAACTTTAAGACAAGGTACTTAAAATAGATGTGCATGAAAATGTAATGGATAAGAGGTGATGAAGAAAGTTTGCAGGATTCCGGGGATGATGTCAAGAGAGTAGATATATGTCACCAGTAAACAAGAGGAGATAGAGGTAGAAAAATGAGGATTTAAGAAATAATAGGAGAAGGTTTTACAAACCTGGAGAAAGATAGAAATATAAATATCCAAGACAAAGGCAGAAGAAGGACACCTGCAAGAATGAATTGAAGGAGGGCTGTCACACACATATTGTAAACAATCAAAAATGAAAGACCAAGAAAAAAGAGCAAGAAGGGAAGAGGAGCAACTCCCATATAGTGGAGCATGTCTACCTGCAGACTTCTAAGAGAACTCACACATCAGAAGAGAGACAGCTGAAGAAACAACTGCCAAGACAGGGTACCACACTCAACAGAGCTGCCCTTCAGCACTGAAGAGGGCATTCCCAGACAAACAAAAGTTCAGGACCTCCTTACAGCCAGACATGCCTTACAAGAACTATGAAAGAAAGCCAGTGCTTCCCTGTAAGAGAAAAGGACACAAAAAGAGCAGCATAATAATGTCTGAAAGTATAAAGCTTAACCAGTCAAAGTAAAGCATACAGTAAAATTCAGGATAATAAGTATATGTGCATATATATGTGTGAAGACCCCCAAACTTGGGAGACCTTTACTCAAGTCTCGGGAAGTCACGGCCACCCACAAACTCGCAAGACACCGTACCTGGATGCAATCAGCAGAGGTTTATTAGGGAAGAGAGCTGGCAGCCAACAGTCAAACTGTTTACCCACACAGGAGTAGAGTTTGACAAAAGGCCAGCAAACTGAGGGGCTTTTTTTATAGCACAGGGTGGGGAAAGAGAGGAATTTTTGTGCAGTTACACATGATTGGTTGCATTTTCACACGGTTACACATGATTGGTTGCTTTACAAATTTTGAACATCAGCAGGCTTAACACTGGGAAGACCTGGGGGGGGGGGGGGCGGGGAGGGGTAACCAAGAACAGTGGAAAGTTAGCTAGTTCTTGGAACCACCCAGATGACGTGCATCTTTCTCTGTGGTCAGGAATGTGTCTTCCTGCTTTGGGCTGTCCCCACCCACAGGTGGGTTTTTCTTCCCTGAGGCTTGAGGAATGTTGCTCTTCCCGGAATGTATCCTGGGGCAGTGAATGCCTGAAATCTTACATTCAGTTCCACTTTCTGGAACCTGCATTCTTTTGCTCAGGTCTAGGGGTAAAGAAAAAGCCTGTATATATTTTATAAAATGGTCTTTATAATTTTTCACTCTACATGTATATATATGTGTGTGTGTGTATATATATATAATTTATGCATAAACATTAGCATAATTTATATATATAATTTAGCATAAACATTAAAAGACAAAACAAACCAAACAAAACACTCCAGCAAGTGTTGGCATGCAATCATGGCCTAGACATTCAAAATGTGGAGGAGTGAAGTTCAATGTTAGAGTGTTGTGTTGTTTTGTTACAATTTAAGTTAAGTAATTATCAGCTTTAAATAATGTTATAACTATAGGATGTAATTTGTAAGCCTCAGAGTAACCACAAAGCAAAAGCCCATAATTGATGTGCTAAAAGGAAAAAAAAGAAAGAAAGAAAGAAAGAAAAGAAACAAGAAATCAAAACATTCCCCTAGAGAAACTTGCTTTAGTACAAAGGAAAATGGTGAAAGAAAAGAAAAATTATTGTTGTCTTTATATGACCTCAAAAGCCAAGGCAACAGAGCCAAAAACAGACAAATGGGGTCACATAAAACTAAGACGTTTCTACACAAGAGAAACAACTAGAAACAACCAACAGAGTAAAGAGATGAGCTACAGATAAGCAAAAATAGCTGCAAGCTACAAATCTGATAAAGGTCTAATTTCCGTAGTTTATAAGGAATGTAAACAACTCCATAGCTAGGGACGAAATAACACTATCAAAAAGAGACAAAATTCATGAATACATATGTGTCAAAAGAAGATATACAAATAGTCAATAACGTATAAAACACCACCAACTACCAGAGAAATGTAAATCAAAACCACATTAAAATATTCCCTCCCATATTTTAGGATGTTTATTATCAAAAAGTCAGTTGATAACAAATGTAGACCAGGATGTGGGAAAGAGGAACCTTTACCCAGTGTTAGTAAGAATACAGACTGGTACAAACAACTATTACACACTCAAAATGAAAATTTGTCAAAATATTAAAATAAAGCTATCATATACTGAATAATCCCACTACTCTGTATATATCCAAAGGAAATTTAATTACTGTGTTGAGGAGATATCTGGATTCTTGTAGTCACTGTAGTACTACTTACAAAAACCAAGATATGCATTCATCAATGAATAAAGGAAGGAAGGAAATGTGGTAGATACATATAATATTTACCATTATACCATGGTTCTGCATGTGTACATATATTTGTATGCTAAATAGACATACATACCATATCTGTGTGTGTGTGTATATATATATATATATATATATATATATATATATACACATATATACACCCATGTATATGTATACTCTACATATCAATTGAGTTCACTATTCAGATATAAAAAGAACAAAATCCTGGCATTTATGGATACATATGAATGTTCTACTGAACATCATATTAAGTGAGCTAAACTAAGTACAGAAGGATGGAGATAACCTAATCTTACTCCCATGTGGAATCTATAAAACTTGATCTCATGAAAGTAGAGAAAAGAATGGTGGTCACCAGATGCTTAGGTGGTTAGGAGGGAGGAGAGGAGAAGACTGGTTGAAGGATACATAATTACAGCTGGGTAGAAGGAACATCTTTTAAATATCTAAAAGACGGGATGTAGGAAAGCCTTTGGGAAAATGGTGAGGAAGAGTATAGAAGGAAACATAGAAGCAATTGATGTGTGCAACACTTCTTTTGGAGTGATGAAAATATCCTAACATTGAGGAGGGATACAGGTCTGTGAGCAAACAGGAAGCCCTGGGCTTAGACATTTAGGAAAAGTAAATTGTATATTATATGAATCATAATTCAGAAAAGCTATTTGAACATCAGCAATAAAAAGAAGCAAGTTATATCTATGTCACTCCATGTGTAAGAAAGCAATGAGGCGTTGATAATACTAACTCCTTTTACTATACCAACTACAGATCAAACAAAGAAACTGAGAACTCAGAATCGGAACAAACAAGGTTATCTTGAGTTGTTTTACAAATTATGTTACAATGTGTCCATATTCTTTTCTAGTGGCCATGTCTCTACATTTTTATGTACTGTCTTAGTCAGGGTTTCTATTCCTACACAAACATCATGACCAAGAAGCAAGTTGGGGAGGAAGGGATTTATTCAGCTTATACTTCCACACTGCTGTCCATCACCAAAGGAAGTCAGGACTGGAACTCAAGCAGGTCAGGAAGCAGGAGCTGATGCAGAGGCCATAGAGGGATGCTGCTTACTGGCTTGCTTCCCCTGACTTGCTCAGCTTGCTTTCTTATAGAACCCAAGACTACCTGCCCAGGGACAGCACCATCCACAATGGGCTGGGACTTCCCACCCCTTGATCACTACTTGAGGAAAATGCCTCACAGCTGGATCCCATGGAGTGCATTTCCTTAAGGGAGGTTCCTTTCTCTGTGATGACTCCAGCTTGTATCAAGTTGAAACACAAAACCAGCCAGTACAGGTACCTATTGACTATTTACACAGAATGCTTTTAAATACATGTGTTTAATAATAATCAAATAAATAGCTGGATCAACAATTCAACAGTTAAGAGCACTGGCTGCTCTTCTAAGAGATCCAGATTCAATTCCCAGTACCCACATGGTGGCTCCCAATGGTTTGTGATTCCAGCAGAAAGGAGTTCAGTGTCTTCTTTGGACTTCTGTGGACACTGTCTGCATGTGGTGGACAGACACGCAAGCGGGCAAAACACTCATATGCACAAAATAATAAAATACAAATTTAAAAATAAAGAGAATCAAGTCAAGGGCTTGGGAAAGCAAAGGCTACTACTGCAGCCAATACCACCAACCTGAATTCAAGTCTCTCATAGAAGAATAGGGAACCAGCTCTAGCAAGTTGTCCTCTGACGTGTGTGCGTACACACACACACACACCTAATAATAATAAATAATCAGTAAAATATAATAAATTTTCAAACAAAAAATTAAATAAAAGTATTTGTATACTTATTTGTTTTATGAGATCAAATATTATCTGGACAAGTTCAACCTTATTTTTTCTTTTTTTAATCAAACCATTCCTATCACATACCAGAAATGTCATCACATAAAATACAAAACTAAGAGCTTATGAAATTCAGGGAAAAAAATAAAATAAAATGGTAAGGGGACAGTTGTTGACCCAGTATGCTGAAATTCCCAGAAACTCAAGCTGTCACAGGCTTCTCCTGTGGGAAGGCATTCTTTAGTACCCTGTTTATCATGTCCAAGCATGCACAACCTCCTACTTAAAAGTAACAGCTACAATAAGTTTCATAAAAGACAGACAATAAGATGCATGCAACAATGAACTCTCAGCCCTTCTATACACACAGCCTTCCGTATGCAGAATAGCACAACAACCCAGGAAAAATTCACACACTGGGAGTCCCAGATTTCCACCCTCCCAATACTTGAGGTTGTACTAACACATCTTCCTCCACAGGAGTGATCCTTAAATGCTTCCTAGGGATGAGAGCAGTCTGGGACTGGATCCAATAGAAAGAACAGCTAAAACTACAGTTATATCTCCAATGTTACCACTAGAACTTGGGGTCAGTGGCTTCTCCTCAAAATGTCTTCACTTCCCCAGTAGCAAAAGCAAAAGGCTAAGCTTTTGATGCCTCTCCTACCAAGCACAAAGAGAAAAATAAAAGGATGCGCTAGAAACTGAAAGTCACTCCACAGGATAAAAGTCCTAAATACCTATTACTGTGGCTACTGTGCTGGTAAAACAAGCTGTCACCCTACAGGGATATTTCATATATGTGTGTGTGTGTGTGTGTGTATATATATATATATATATATATATATATATATTAAATTACATATACATATAATATATAAATATATATAATTTATACTATTATATTTATATTATATTTATATTTGTTTTTAAATATTTATTATATTTATATTTTGTTATATTTATCGACCCCCCCTATAGAAGAGTTAGGGGAAGGAAGGAAGGAAGTGAAGTGGATTGGCAACATTTAAGCACTTAAGAGTCACTCCTGTGGAGGAAGATGTGTTAGTACAGCTTCAAATATTAGGAGGGTGAATGGGTTGGACCCCCCAGTGTATGAATCCTTCCTGTGCTGTTGTGTGATTCTGTGTGTGGAGGGTTGTGTGTATAGAAGCTTGCAAACATCACAAAGAATGAAGGATGGAAAATAGAAAGGAATGTGTGTTAGCCAGGCGTAGTGGCTCATGTCTTCAATCCCAGCACTCAGGAAACAGAGCCAGCTGGATCTCTGAGTTCAAGGCCAGTCTGGTCTTGAGAGAAAGTTCCCAGACAACCAAGGCTACATGAAGAGATCCTGCTGTCAAACAAAATAAAATAAATTTTAAAAGTGGTGTATGTTATATGATTCCATTCATACAAATAGAGAATACATGCAACTAGACTGTTCTATTAAAATTATAACAGTGGTTCCTTTTGCAAGTATGCAGATGGTAATGGTTTTGAAGGGTGTATAGAGATCATTGGGGAAAAAAACCTCTAATTCTTGATCCGTATTTATGCAAATCCATCAACCTGCACATTTGAGATGTGGGCCCTTTATGCATGGTATACTACAAAACAAAATAATTAATTAAAAGAAAGTCCATCAGGGCTCAGCAGAGGAGCGTGTTTCCTTCAATCATCCACCTAAAAGGTCAGCCAGCATTCCAGCAAGATAGGTTAACAGGGAAAAAAATCACAGCAATTTACTTGATCAAAGTTTTAGACAGCATTGAGCCTTCAGTAATGTAGACCCTGCACCCCTGCAAGACCTACTGTTAGGCTTCTGCTTGATGAATGGACACAAATTTAAGACCGTGGTTGGGCAAAAGGCATGATACAATCCTAACAGACTGAGAGGCCAGTCCACATTCTTCCCAGACTCTGTTTGGAGCATTCCTTTGGAATGAGGGCATTTCAGGGGAAACAAGAAGAGAGAACAGGGCGTTTCTAGGTTTTGTGGCTTGCTTTTGTGGGTAGAAGGGCTCAAGTGTCTATCTCACCTTGAGGAAGATGAATTCTGGCTTGTAGGACCCTGCAGGGGAGAGAAAGGGATAGGAACTAGAGAGTCAGAAAGCAGGGAGGCAGGGAGGCAGGGAGGCAGGGGAGGCAGGGAGGCAGGGAGGCAGGGAGGCAGGGAGGCAAGGAGGCCTTGCTTCTGAGACCTCCTGGTCTTCTTCAGTTCAAAGTACTCAGGACACCAAAGAGTCTCACTTCTGCCCACTTCTGCCAGGCAGTGGTGGCGCACGCCTTTGATCCCAGCATTTTGGAGGCAGAGGTATTTCTGAGTTCGAGGCCAGCCTGGTCTACAGAGTGAGTTCCAGGACAGCCAGGGCTACACAGAGAAACTCTGTTGGGGGGCGGAGAAAGAGTCTCACGTCATGTGGTGCCCTGACAGACCAAACAGCTCTGGGAACTGTAGCAGATGGTCAGCATATACAGCATCTTTTCACAAGTGGTAAATGTCAGAATTCAAACAACCATTCACCTCATCCAGGGGCATCAACATCGAGTAAACAGAGAAACTGCATCTGTCTGTCTGCCTGGCATTCAACATTTCAACCGTATGGAGGTGGGAAGAGCCAGGTTCCACAGAAACAAAGCCTGAGATAGGGATTAAGAACACATAGTGTATTAGGGGGCATACCAGAGAATGGGGTGGTAGGGACTGTAAGAAGGGAAGGAATTAGCCTGATGGAGAAGAGAGGATCCAGAGAGACAAAGAGAAGCTTCTCTGGGCAAAGAGGTCCACCTTTGGTAGTCTCCATTTCAGTCTTTTACTCCAAGCTGGGTAGAGTGACCACAGTCTCCTCTGCATGGAGGCTGCTGCTGGCCTACAACAATCTTTAGAGGAAGAAAAGCTAGGTGGAACCAGCACCCAATACTCTCCAATGCTGGGATGGTGTGCCTGTCAGTGACTGGTTTGGGCCTGGGCAGTGTCCATCACACTAGCCATTTGAATCCTAGAGTCATCTTTAAGTGAGCAAACAGTTCATGCTGTCAATCACATTAGTCAACTCTCCCAGCAAAGCCTTCATCCTTCCAGCAACTAATCTTTCCAAATATCTATTTTCCTACAAAAGAAACCTCATCTTTATACCAGAGACTCAAAACTGGATTTACGAACTATGTGTCCCATGCATAGGCAGCAATGGTTAAAACAAACAAAAAAAATGTAATAATTATCAGTAGATTGAGACAATGGTCAACAGAAATGAATTTCCTTTGAATTCTCTGATAAACAAGCAGAAAGTTGAAGAGGAGGAGGAGGAGGAGGAGGAGGAGGAGGAGGAGGAGGAGGAGGAGGAGGAGGACAGAAAGACTATTCTCCTCAGCCATAAATCACAGAAATTGAATTAGATCATCTTAAATCGAGGGACAAAAAGCCAGTTATAGATCCATTTCAAGACACTGGCTGACATGGATTCCATTTGTGACTCACTGGACAGCATTACTTAGCCTGAGTGCTTCTCTGCCAATATAAGCACTTAACACGAAGATAGGCATAACACCACAGGAAGCAAAGACACAAAGGAAAGCGCAAACAAGACAACCTGCCCGGAAAAGAGACTTCGGGCATGGTTCATGCCCTCCGGAACCCTCCGGAAGTCTGCTCTCACTTCCGCAGTGACGCTCCACGGAGCGCTCAGTCTCTAGAATCACACCCTCTTTCCAGATACCATCAATGCAATCAAATCACCTGTAACTTAACCTTTGGAAAAATCAGATCAGCAAGTAAAGCCTGACTATGCGTCATCCGATGAGCCAGGATCCAGACGAGGTCACTGGTGAAACCTGCGGGTAAGGATAGGGTTAAATGAAACCAACTAAGACTAGGACAGACCCTGGTTTTGCAGTAGCAGAGCAGTTTATTGTCTAGAGGAGAAGGCAGAAAGGAAAGACAGCTATGATTTAAGGAAAACAAACAAACAAAAACTGCACCCCCCCCCCCCCAGGTCCCCGAGGGAAAACTGCACTCTTTAGTCAAAACAAATAGGGTGGGGGCTGCAAAGATAGGTAAAATTCCTGCCACACAAGCAGGAGGAGCTGAGTTCAACCCCCAGTAGCCATACAAAAAGACGGGCACAGGAGTACTCATGTAATAATCCCAAGCTGGGGAGGCAGGCACAGGAGGATCCCAGGGTTCACGGGTCAGCCAAATCTAGGTAAACGGATGAGCTCCGGGTTCAGTAAGAGACCGTATCTTTAAAAAAAAAAAAAAAAAAAAAAAAAAAAAGTAACGTGGAACATGATGGAGAAGGACATCAGCATTGGCCTCTGGCCTCCACATTCACACACACACATACGCGCGCGCACACACACACACACACACACACACACACGTGAGGAGGGGGGAGAAGCAAGTAGGTGTGAATAAATGTTCCGTTAGACCCTTCTTCTAACCCTCTGTCAGTACCATGGTAGTCTGGATCTATTTAGAAGCCAGAACCAAGGTGTAAGCAATTCAAACCACCAGGATGTAGTGTAGAGGGCAGAGCACATGAGCACACAAAGCAAGTGGGGCAGAAGCTCGACAAAGCATGCCTTGGTTTATTTTGTAAACAGTTCTGAAAATACACAGTTCCCTTTGAACAGTACCTTTCAAAAAAAACTTCCCGTGTGATTGATAGTAATAACTGCCTCATTATAATGATTAATTTTAATATAATCAATATTCCGCCGGCATGATTGACGGTAATAACTTTCATGTGTGGGACGCTGTACCTCAGGTTTCCCTTGGAGGTTACTTCATGTTGGTGGGTCCTCACCAGGTAGGGAACAAATTCACTTTCTTATACAGATGGTCAGATACATGCTTACAATGAGCCAAAGAACTGAGTTAGCACCACCCAGTAAGGATGCCACAGAGGCCCGGGCACTCTCTCCCCTCTTCTGTAACAAGGATGCTTCCATTCTTCAAGATGCCTTCCAATACTTGTGCACTGTCACAGGGCTTGTGCAACACTTACACTCCTCTTTGAAAAATAAAATTTAGGTGCACTTCTTTACAGCCACAGTTTTCTTTCTCTTTCTTTTTTTTTTTTTTTTTTTTTTCTTCCATTAATGACAGAATGATGGTGATGGTTCATCTCTGCCATGCTCACCAGATGTAAGGCCAGATGATGCTTGACTATATCTAAAGGACAAATTTAATTCACTCCCAATGAACTCAGCATATTAAAAATAATTTTGAAAGATGACTCAAAAAAAAAAAGAACTCCCAAAAACAGCATCTGTAATGTGAACACCTGGGTTCTAAGTGATGCCTTCTGGACCAACCTGGGTCCTCCCACTCACTTAATAACCCCCAGCCTCCAAAAGAGACAGGCTCCTTAGTTACAAGAGCAAAAATCAAACAAACAAAAAGAAACAATCTAAATCTCTAAAAGTAGAGCATCGCTCGGGCTTCCACGAGTTTGTAAGCCACCCACCCTGCTCTAGCCTTCTCAGGTGGAAGTTAACGTGGAGATGCTTCTGGCTTCCCGATGCACCTGCTTTGTGCTCCATGCCTGGCTCACGCTAACCCTCCAGAAGATAACCATGAATGGATAAAAAGATAAAGTCCTTCTTCCTTCCTGGAGCGCAACCCTATGTAAATATCATTTACCTTTCTATACTATTTCAAAAGAAGAGGAACTGGTGATGATGTTCCATCATAGATGAGAGCAGAAAATGATCTCCAGGATTATGTACGGAAAAGGAAGAAAACAAATATGCCCCTACCCTCATCCTCCACCCTACACCAGGACACCAGCTTCCCCTCCTCTCTCTTGCTCTCACTTGAATGTCAAACAATCCCTGGGTCCTCTTGGCAGACATCAAGCATCTTTTTCTTGCGAAGCTATCCAAAAAATAATGAATATTATTACATCTCCTTCACAGCCATGTAATTGGCTAATACTAAAAGTGCTAAGAGAGATGGCGTTTTTGCTGGTTCTCATCTAGAATTTAGACAATCAACCATGAATGCCTCAGGCTGATCACATGCTGAGAGAAGCAATAATAATACGTCTGGCCAGATTTCCCTGCCAACTGGAAGGCCCAGGTTTGGGAGCAGATGTGCTGTGGAGGGGTGATACATTTGGTTTTCAGTGGGGAGGGTCTGTAGGTCTCATCTGTCTTCTGGACCCCTACTGGTCAGCTCCAAGTGCAGTACCAGCTGCCTAAGGACCAGCTCTTCTATGAACCATCCAGGCATTGGGGGGAAGAGACGCATCCTGTGGAAGCACAGCCCCCAAAGCATCCTACAACCTGGGGACAATGCCAGCTCTCTTCTTAATGTCATCACAGTTCAGTGGCATTGCACAAGGTGATTTTGGTGTCGTCCTCTTTCCCACTCCTCCCCCAAGCTCACTTCTGCCTCTGCATAGAGAATCAGCCTACAGATCACATGCCCGCTAGAAGCCACAGATGACCAACTGCAAAATCAATAACCTCTGTCGCTGCTGCAGCGGGCGACCCTGGGCTTATCAGCAGCATCATAAGTACCTATTTTCCTGACATCTCCTAAATCAATAACTTTGTTATTGTTTGCATTATCTGACTATAAGTTTGGTCAATAATATACCCAGCTAATGGATAACATGAGCTAGGATTGCGTTTCTTTCTTTCTTCCTTTCTTCTTCTTCTTCTTTTTTTTTTTTTTTTAATTTAACTCTCCCTATACCAGTAGGATTCACTAAGTGACCCTTACAGGCCCTGTTTCTATCTGTCTTTCCTGAGTTTTATCAAATCCTTCTAAGATATGGGTTGTATTGAGACAAGGAAATTAATGTTGCCCAGGTCTAAACCAAATTGAATAAACCCTGCCTCTCTCTTTGCCATTACTTTTATTAAGTTTCCACAAGGATGGTAGATGGGCCTGGCGTGTGTGTGTGTGTGTGTGTGTGTGTGTGTGTGTGTGTGTGTGTGTGTACTTCCTTTACTTAATATGCTCAAAAGAAGAGAATAAACTTGCTAGTGGGTCGATCTAGATGCACAAAGTTAAAAAAAAAAAAAACACTAAAAATAAAAATGTATATGGGGGTCAGTGAGGTGGCTCAAAAAAGTTAAGCATGACTGGCTAATTCAATCCCAGAACCCACACAGTAGAAGGAAAGAGAAGAAATTTCTCCCTTAAGTTATCCTCTAACCTACACATATACACACACACACACACACACACACACTCACTCACACTAAATAAATGTAATTTAAAATTTTTAAGGAAAGTGTATGAGTCTCAGGATGAAGTTTTGAAGTCCTGTACATTATTAACCTAAAATATATGTATGATAACATATGGATTAAAAATAAACGCTTTTAAAATAATGAGACACATCAGCTCCCTGCACTGTCTAGTGGCACACAAGTATGTGGCAGAGCACAGATGGCACCACCTGTCACTCACCTTGCTTGGGATCACACAGGATTCTTGTAGCCTATAAAGTCTGAAATATTATAGCTAATAATTTTTTTTTAAAGAAAGGAAATAAAACCTGGGAGTAACAACGCGGTGTGTGATGCACAGAATGCTTTGATTTTTCTGCCACATTAAAAATATTTACTGATTTCTCCGACTCAGCCTTAGCAGCAACCCCGGGTCCTGAAGAAATAAACAAAAGACTGGCTTACCAGAATGAGCCTGGGAGAATCGTTGCCCGCTTCATCGTTCTCCCCTTTGCTGGTTTTATTTTTTTTAATTGGATCTAATAAGTTATTCATATATAATGGCATTGGTAATGGGGTATGAAGATATGGATCACAAGAAGAATGTTGCTGTTGTTGTGTAGTTTACATAAATTAACTTTAAAAGCATGCTACTGGATTTTCAAATTGTGGACTGCTGTACTTAGTTCATGAGTTTAAAGTGTCCCAGAGCCAGCCTTAGTGCGAGACAAGTCTGATATTTGACTTTTGCAGCTGAGATAACTGAGGCTTAGCCAGCTGGATGACTGACTGCCAAGTCAAAGACCTAGTTCACCCAATCCTCAATGGGATGTGAAGCCCCGCCCCCTAGCCCCGCCCCATGGGGCCCCTAGGACACACCTTTCTTCATTCCTAATCTGCTCACCTGTTTGCTGTTCATTAGAGACAGCACAACGATAAAGGCAGCTGCTTCAGGGATACTATCAGGTGTGTACTGGAGTCCGGACAACACCTACAGGGACTTCCAAGGTTCCTGTGTCCTGGAGAAAGGAATTGGACCAGGGACACATGGATGGAGATAGAAACCAAGAGTCTTTATTAAGGAAGAAAAGAACTTCAGGAAATGGAAGTGGGCCAAAGCAGGAGTAAGGTCGGAGTTCAGTGGCGCCTGTACTGGGTGTCCCAGAAGACTGTGACACTTGTACTGCTCAATTAATGTGCCAGCATTGGTGAGGGAGGGGGATTCTCTCCCCTCTCCTCTCCTCTCCTCTCCTCTCCTCTCCTCTCCTCTCCTCTCCTCTCCTCTCCTCTCCTCTCCTCTCCTCTCCTCTCCTTCTCCTCTCCTCTCCTTCTCCTCTCCTCTCCTTCTCCTCTCCTCTCCTCTCCTCTCCCTCTCTCTCTCTCCTTCCCTCCCCATCTCTCTCCCCTCCCTCTCTCCCCTCTCCCTACTTTCCCCCTCCTCTCCTGTCTCCTTCCTTACCTCCCCAGTCCATCTTCTTGTACCTTACCTTTCTTTCCCCACATCTCTCATTCCTTCATATCCTAATCTTAAAGCCTCTCCCTACCCTGATCTACCTTCTTAGCATGAGGGGTTCAAACTCTCTCTCTCTCTCTCTCTCTCTCTCTCTCTCTCTCTCTCTCTCTCTCTCACACACACACACACACACACACACACACTGTATCGTGCTAAGTTAAGAACTGATCTAGCTAACAGATAAATGTGCATTGCTGGATAGAGCATCACAGGAAATTGTGAATGAAAAGTAAGTGTGATCCATAAATTATGGTCATGGGAGGTGGGTGATGATTCAGAGCCTGGACTCCTGTCACCTGGTGACAGCCATGGGACCATGTGCCCTAGGCTGAGCCACACAGTCACTCCTGCAATGTCAAGGCCCTTGGAGACCAGTTACTTCTGTTTACTTGTCCCAAATGTAGCCACGATCACACCTCCAGGGATTATGTCTCCATATTTATCTTCTGCTGGCTTTCTTCCTGTCACCTGGTCCTATCTTTACACTTGGAGAGGGCTTGAGAGAGAGGGGTAACTTGAAGTGTCAGTTGACAGACAAGATATGCTCAATGGCCTCCCAAACTCAAGAGCCACAGAGAAAGACCAGAGCAGGTCCATTGATGTGTGCCAAGCCTTCCTGCACAGCAGGCTGAAGGCCCAGAGGCCAGGATAGCCTGTTGCCTTCATCCTTGGTAGCCATGTTTTCTTTTCTGACAGACTCCTCTTGGCTGGTACCCTGTCTAAGACTCTGCCTAGGTCCTAACTGGTTGCCTCACTCATGAACTAGGAGCTGTCAGCAAATGACACCCAGTTCTGGTGGAGGATCCACTCAAGCCTCCCCGAGTCCCTTCAAATAACAAGACTCTTTAGAAATAAGATATTTTAAGAAAGTCTATACTACAGCATCATAATCTGACACAGCGATTTGACCTCTCTGGCTGTCTTCTTCTGGTTTTTGTTCACAGGATTAAAGTGGAAGGTCAGAGCCCTTTCTTGTCTGCAGTCTACACGGAATTTCTCTCCTTATAATGCGGCTGGGAACCGGCTCCTCTGGGCACATTTACATTACTCCTCCTAACACATTTCGAGGTTCTCTGGCTGCCATGCTACGTGAACCAGGTCAAGTCTGGGAGGGAGAAGGGGGCTTTTCCTTCCTGTGACCTCAGGACTGATTTAATTAAGCATCTCCTCCAGCCCCGATTTATAGTCTGCAAAGTGTCCTCGCAGAGGCCCTCCGATGTGCTCTGCCTCTCAATGAGCGACAGGGCCGTGCCATTCTGAGCTGCTGCTGCCCCCGCGAGAGCATTTTGTACAAGCGCAGCCTCTGCAGCCCTCGGGCCGAGCCTCCTTTGGTAACACAAGAGCGGGTGAGAGCTCTCCTGGCTCCCTTCAGGCACAAAGCTTTCTCCCTAGATCCCTGCTGTGAGGAGGGAATAACTTTGGAACCCTTTTCAGAAATCGTGATTTCTTCTCTAGATTGAAAATGAAAATAAGAAAAGCCTTCACGTATCTGGATAGGAAGAGTGAGGGGGGGTGAGAGAAAGAGAGAGGGGGGAGAGAGAGAGAGAGAGAGAGAGAAGGAGAGGAAGAGAGAGAGAGAGAGAGAGAGAGAGAGAGAGAGGAGAGAGAGAGAGAGAGAGAGAGATCTCCGTGGGACTGTCCCCTGTGACTTCCTCTGTTCCTCCATCAGGCTCCAGCTGTCCTTCACAGCTTAACAGCTCTGCCCTTTCAACCTGCCACCTAGAAATGAATGAAACCAAATGTCCCATAGGACATGGCCCCTCCCAGCCCCTCAAAGACTTCTCCCTGGAGATGAAATCTGACAAAAGAAACAAATTAGATTAAAATGTGATACCAAGGGCTTTGCGTTGCTCAGATAAAAAGAATCTACAGAATCGTTAGGACCAAGAGCAGTCAGTGTTATGCAGCTTGCAGTGGGGAGAATTCAGACGACTTCTACCCACAGCTGTTCTTGCTTGCCACCATGCAGGCTTTCCTGTCCTCAGCTGCAGATGTGGAAGAACCAGTGGGGGAGTGGAAGCAGGAGGAAGAGCCCAGAAGTGGCCTATGAACCAAACAAGTAATATAAATAATGAAACTGGCAATGGGACCTTTATATAAGTTGGGCTTTTATATAAGTTCTCCAGATTTTTAAATGCCTACCTCTCAATTTAAAAAAAAGCACTATCCCTGCAATATTTATATTGTGCACTTTCTAGGCAGCAGGCCCTTTATAATTCCACTATGAACCATATGAAGTAAATGTTGCTACTACTTCCTGTTCCCTAATGAGAAGCAGTGAAGTAACACCTGCCTTACCTACACAAGGCAGACAGCCACCTGCCTGAATTCTAACCACTGCACTAGACTGCCTAAGGGCTTCACCTGGGGAGACAGCTCAGTCTGGGAAATTGCTTACCACAAAGGCAAGCATGAATGCCAGAATTCAACTCCCAGAGCCCATGTAAAAGCAGGGACCCACATGAAGACCAAGCTGCACATCTGCTACATCTGTCCAGGGAGGCGTCGGTCCAGCCCCTGTATGCTCTTTGTTCATATCCCAAAAGCTGTTGCCTTTATGTGGGATGTGTTCTTCTAGTTGGGCTGCCTCGGTGGGGAAGAAGTGCCTAGCCTCACAGAGACTTAAAGTGCCAGGATGGGGGTGGATACTCAGGGCCCTCCCTCTCCCCCCTCCGACCACTCAGAGGAGAAGGGGGAAGGATTGTATAAGGGGGTGACCAGGATGGAGGCAGTGAGCAGGATGTAAAGTGAATAAGTAAAAAATCAATAGTAATAATAAAAAAAAGCAGGGACCTTGCTTTCAGTCCTAGTGCTGGAGAGTTCCCTGGAGCTCACTGGACAGCAGCCAGCCTAGCCTAATAGAAGACCTCAAGTGAAAGACTGTCTCAGATAGATAGATAGATAGATAGACAGACACATACATACATGCAGAGTTAGATACATACATAGTACATTCATACATACACACACATACATGCAGAGATAGATACACATACATACATGCAGAGATAGATACATGCATAGATACATACATACATATATACCTGCAGAGATAGATAGATGGATACATGCATAGATAGATAGATAGATACATATACACACATACATACATACATACATACATAGATGGATACATGCATATGTGCATACATACATATGTACATACATGCATACATATGTAGGTAGATGATAGATACATACATACATAAACACATACACATATATATGCAGAGATAGATACATGCATGTGTCCATACACACATACATACATATGTTGTAATACATGCATACATATGTAGGTAGATGATACAAACATACATACATACATACATACATACATACATACATACATACATACCAAGGTGGGAAGTGTCAAACAACACCCAAAGATTGACTTCCATATGCATAACACCTACACCCTTATCTGTGCATGTGCATGCACTCACACACAGACACACACAAATGGCTGGATCATAAAAGAGCATGATCATATTCTTTAAAACAAATAATAAAGCTACAGAAATTGACTATAGAATGTGAAAGAGTCTTGCTGGATAGGAGAAAGAAACAGTGGGGGAGGAAGAAGGATGCCATTATTACACAGAATTAGACTTGTCCTAATGGCTAGCCAGACATAAAAACCTAAGTGTCTTATTGAAAAGAATGCAAATGTAAGCATGAACAATGCTGCTGCTAACATGTTTTTTCCACATGTTTGAAACCACATGGTGGATAAGCTTACAACCCTGGCATTTGCTTGTGATTCAAATTTGTGTAGACAATGCTGCCCTCTCATGGTCAACAATCTAATAGCATGATTTTGTTTAAAATTTCGTTTTCCACAAGTATTTTGTGGAATATTGCATCCATTTCAGTCAGCATAAGCACATTAAAAATGTATTCGCATATCACAACACCCTTTTTATGTTTCAATACTTAACTTGGATTTAGGATTTACCATTTTTACATAGGCTCTACAGGATGGCAGAAGAAATTACTGAATATTATATCATGGAGTTACTGGGCTCCTGAACTTTCAGAACTCAGATCCTTGGAGGAAGAAATGTTTTTCCCATGGCGACAAGCTCGGAAGAACTCTCAAATGAACAGGATCTGGCAGAAGTGACTATCTTCTTCCATTCGAAGGGAAAACATTTACTTCAACTGGAAGTAAACCCAAGACAAGTTCATAAACAGTTAGGTAAAAGTAATGGTCTGTGGTTGTTGATTAAAAAACAAATCACTTCCTGGCTTCTTAAAGGGACAGGTCATTTATGATTTCAGTAAGTCAAGTAAGTTTCTGTGGCCCGGGACACTAGGCAGCTCAGACCAATGCTCAGAGCTGCTGGGCTGGTCCAGAGAAGGCAGCCTGTGTGGGAACTGTGGAGTGGCAGAGGACAGACATCAGCCCTGGAGAATGGAGCAGCTGCTGCAGAAAAGAGGCTGGGGGAAGGGTAGTTTATAACTCCAAGGGAGTCCCGCCAACGCTGTGGCCCCTCTCGAAGAATATTTCAGTAGAAAAGGAAACCCTCACGTGTGCCAAGGCTAGACTGGAGCCTGAGGCACAGTTCACTTGCAAGCATTCCTAATGTGGTCAATACTGTACTTTTTAAAAACATTATCGTTTTACATAAAAGTCTTAGCTTTGGTCCTCAGCAGAATGAGAGGAGTTGACAAGGCTGAAGAAGGTTTTGTTTTGTTTTGTTTTGCTAGAACTGAGGAGGTAGGAGGTGCCCTCTGTGGCTTGACAATCCCACTCCTCTCTAATGTGCACCCATCGGCCTCTCTCATGTTAGCAGGTGTCTGTGTTTTTGTAGGCGTTTGTGTTGAATGCCCTCTGTTCTGTCTCTGAGAATTGTGCTCCATGTATTTGTTCAACAGCCACAGACTTCCACAAACCTAAATGCCTGCGAGTTTGCAAACACTCATTCTGACTTAACCCTTTCCTTCCTCACTTCCTTCCCACTTTCCCATTCTCTCCCTTCATTAATGGAACTACCCATGAAATTTTAAAGTCTTTTGTTAAAACATTACTAGTTATCTCTAAAGCACTGGAGTTTTGAAGAAGGCTTTCGTGTGGATCTGCATTTGAAATAATTAAGCTAGGCAATAAAAAGCTACACTGGGGCTACCCTACAGTTGCACTCAAGTCTTCTCCTTTGATAGACTGTCACACTGAGTCACCCACAGGAACACTCTTTACCTTTCAATAGTCCTCAGTGGATACTTACAGTAATGACACTTACTCCTCTTACCTCACTGGGATTCTGAAAAATAACTGTAAATCAGAATATATCTGTTCAGCGTTCCTAGTCTATAAAAGGCAATGAAAGTATAAGGACCAAGCCAGAGTCACCAGAAGACGGCTTTAGATCTACAATAAACTACAGCTCAATTTCAAGGAGATGTGATTGGAAAAGAGGCAAGATGATCAGGAATTCAAGGTGACCTTTGGCTATATAGAGTTTGAGAGCTACTTGAGACATTGTCTTAAATACACACACACACATACACAGACACACACACACACACACACAGAGAGAGAGAGAGAGAGAGAGAGAGAGAGAGAGAGAGAGAGAGAGAAGGGTGTGGGAACCCCAGAAGCAGCTGTTATAATATGAGCATATTTGAAAAACATGCAACAAAATATTACTAATAGCTGTAGCTTAGTCACTGCTCTATTGTTGTGAAGAGACACCATGACCAAAGCAGCTCGTATAAAAGGAAACATTTAATTGGAGGCTTGCTCACACTTTTAGAGGGTTAGTCCATGATCCTTATGGTGGGAACCAGAGAGCCATGAAGCTGGAGATGTAGCTGAGAGCTTTACATCCTGACCCACAGACAGCAGGCAGAGAAACACTTTTGAAACCCAAAGAACACCTCTCCTCCAACAAGGCTACGCCTCCTAATCCTTCTCAAACAGTTCCACTAACTGGAGACCACACATTTGAATATATGAGCATGTAGGAGCCATTCCCATTCAAACCACCACAAGTTACATTGAAACAATTGGGATTCAAGGTGATTCTTCTATTTGACCCTATGTACTTTTTTAAATTTTCCCTATGGAAAACCCATCTTAGCTGCATAACAAAATTCTAGCAGAAAAGGATTTTGAAAAAGACAGGCACTGGTAGCAAAGAAAGTAAACCTTTTATATTCTGACCTTCACAGGTTGAATAATTAATTGCTAGCTACTCCAGCAGCCAATTCTAAATTCCTGTTTATACTTAAAATTGTATATGCATGACTTGGAGTTCAGGAGAGGCCATGGGAGCATCTTGTGAGAGGCATACTCTCTGTGCCTGGAGACATGGGTAATTTTGGACCAAAAAAAAAAAAAAAAGAATCTGCATGAACAGGCTATTAAAATCCCACCCATCTCTTCTGTTTCATGCCTCCTTTTCTTCCTTTGCTTCTTTCTTTGTTTCTTTGTTTCTTTCTGTGGTGGTGATTTTGTTTTACTTTGTTGTTGGTTGGTTGGTTTTTGTTTTGGTTGTTGTTGCGCTGCTGTCGCTGTCGTTTCTATTGTTATTGTTTGAAGCACAGGTGGAGTTGCTTTTGCAGGGAGGAGGAAAGGTCTTACATATGCTAGGAAAAAAATCTACTCCATCTACCATTGAGCTACAGCCCCATTATCTATCTATCTATCTATCTATCTATCCATCTATCATCAATCTATCAATCTATCTATCATCAATCTATCAATCTATCATCACTCTATCATCAATCTCTATCTATCTATCTATCTATCTATCTATCTATCTATCTATCTATCTATCTATCTATCATCTATCCTTTCTGAGGCACTGCGGCCTATCATCCATTATGACCCAGGCTGGCCTCAAGCATGTTTCAGTCCTTCTCTCTGTCCTCCAGAATGCTGGGTTGTAAGCATGTCCCCTACATCTATCTTACCTTTGCTTTCCTGTAGTGCTGGGTTATACCCAAGACCTCATACATGAGAATCAAGCACAGCTAAGCCAGATCCCAAGACCTACACCTACCTTTTTCTGTTAAAATGCTTTAAATAAAAATCTAATTTGGGGTCTCTTATTAAAATTTCAAGATTTAGGATTAGACTCATTTTATGCTGGAACTGAGTGATGGACACGGAGGTGGTCCCTCACTGTGGTTTGCCACAATCCCCACCCCTCCCTAACACCACTCCGTTCACCTCCACTAGGTCATACCAGTTGTGCTTTCTCTATTGCTCCTCAGTTTTCATCAACACTGGGGGGCGGAGGGTAATGTTCAAGTCTTCCCCTCTCTTGGGATGGGGAGAATCTTAATTTTCTTACAAAGACTCTTCTATCACATATAACCTGTATTACATAGTCTACACTTTGCTCTTGTTAATCTGTCTTTCCTTATAGGGACTTTGGCCACAGACTTGAGTGATATATGTAGAAAAAAGATGTTTTGCTTCTAGTACAGTTTAAAACACAAAAAATTAAATATATATTGTACACACATATATGTATATTATATGTGTATATGTTATATTACATATTAATATTATACACGATATTAATATACATATAAATACACATACATTGGTCACCATGGGATCTGACCAGCTGTTCTGTGTCCTCTTTTTCTAATGTTCATCTGATCAGTTTCCTAGATCCAAGCATGGTGAGAAAAACTCTGGTTCCCCCAAACTCCTTGTCTTGCAAACCAGCTGTGTGTAAACTGTACCCAATGCCCTTCATTAGTGATGTAGGATCCCTCAGACCTGACAACTCCAGTCGTCCAGCTCTTTGTAGAGACGCTGCCCCTGTCCTCCTCAACTGAAGATTACTATGGACAGTGGTTCTCGGGTGGCGACAGTATTACTCCCAGGGACTTTGCCCGTCTCAGTACATGATTTTTTTTTTTCCTGGCATGTTTTGTTTTGTTGTTGTTGTTTTTCCTACCAGATGCTTGGAATGTCTCTGAACATCCTAGATAGACCTTGCCAGAGGGAACCAGCAGTGCTAGGTAAGTGTTACTTAAACAAGCAGTGCATCTCCTTGAAGTTATAGAGATGAAAGTCCATGCTCTGCAGTGTGCCATTGTGAAAACATCTCTTACACTCTATGAGACTGGAACGTTTGCTGGACCTCACAGCCGGGGTTATAAAGACTCCTTGAGGTCACTCATCCTACCGTGTACTCATCTTGCTTTTTTAACCCGTCTTTAAGACGGGAATAGAGCAATCAACCTGACCTGCCTTGGATTTGCCATGTAATCAGCTTTTACAAGCTAAGCTGATGCATAACTGCATCTTAAGCCTTGTACTCTCCCACGCCCCTGACCCACAAATCATGCATATTTGTCTGTATGCTATGGTAGTAAATGCTAGGAGCAGCAAAAGGGCTGAAAGTGGTCTTATAAAAATGATTAGCCACTCAAAAGGCTGGATGCTCTAACATTTGAGTGTGGCTTGGTGGCATTCATTGGCTTGTTTGTTATCTGGGTCAGTCAGAGCTAAAGATCTGTAAAGTAGCCCTCATTCCTTCAGATGCTTGAGAGCAAAAGCTCACTGTGAGGGACTCACAGACACAAAGACAAGGACAGACAGACTCACAAGACAGTGTTTAGGAAGACTCATAGAGTAATCGGAAATGAACAAACCATAACCAAAACAATCACAAACAAGCCAACCAAGAAATAGGCCAGGTCAGGTTTCTGGAGAAGTTGGGTAAAGATGGAATGCCAGGACACAGGGAAGATCTAAGTGTGTCTTTCTCCTAACAAAGCCTGACTATGTCACTGTGTCTTACAGGACTTCCTGAAACCTCAAAGCACATGTGGAACCGTGGCTAACGAGGGTCGGGTGCCTGGGAGATGGACATTCTCCACCCAAGTGAGCTCAAGCCTTCTGAGAAGGTCCCTGATTTTCCGGTGAGAAGCATTCTTGAAGTTACCAGAAACAGAAACAGAGCCTTGATGTCCAGCAGGTGAGCTCTGGGTTCCATGCAGGGCTCAAGAGCCCAAGCCGAACAGTACGATCATGAACACATTCCACAGGGCGATGAAGATCCGGAAGTACCTCAGGCTCACTGAGAATTCCCGGATGTTGTCTCCTGTGCTTGGGTTCCCTCGATTCTTCCCCCAAAGCCTTGCATGTCCTTCTTTTTCAGTTTAAAGCTGAGCACAGCCCCAGCGTTCAGCAGCAGCGTCCCGAACAGCAGTAGTCTCCAATCACCCTTACAGCTGAGGCTTCCATCAGAAGACAGGGGGCAGAGAAGTACAGAGTTCGAATCCAGGCTAACTCTTAGTTAAATTATGCCAAATTGTGTTTCTTAATTCCTTTCTTTAATGTGACACCAACACATTGTTGGTATCTAAGTTTATCATTAATATGTTCAAACCAGTACATTTTAGTGCCCCGTGTGAGGAGCATGTGAAACTGAGGAACCTTAAACGAGCACCCAGGATAGCCTGAGTTCATATGAGTATTAGGAAAACCCCTCACATGGGCATGTACACATTGGATAACTCAGGTGCCAAAAGCCAATGAAGCTTAGGACTCTCCCCGTGTTCCCATCTGGTCTGCCTGCAGTGGTGAATGGAGGGGTCCCAAGGAAGCAGAAAACTTGGATGTCTCGAGTCTGCTAAGCCAGTAGGTAGATCTCAGGAGCAGGAGCAGTAACCCCCATCTCCCTGTTCCTTGTTAGCAAGTCCAGTGTGATTCTCCTCCATCCTCCATCACAAGAAGCTGGCCTGGCTTTCTGGGGAGCGTGCCATGTCTCACGTACACTCACAACTGCCCTCATCATGGGGAATTCTCTGTCTTTTACGGCTGGCTGGGGTTGGCTTATCCTTTATGAGCCAACCCACAGCAGGAGGAAATGGTAGGTTTAATCCATATGGCAATTTGGCACTTCACAAAAATGTCAGAGTCCTCATCATAGCCGCTATTGCTATCCAATGAGTTCAGGTCCTCCTAAAACCTTCTCATTTGAACTCTGTGAAAGGCCGAGCCCCAAAGGGGAAGAGTGAAGAGCTGGTTTGTCACTGTTTACAGTTCTCTGTCCTCAGGAAGAGGAGGGAATGAGACAGTTTGTTAGACTAAAATGAAACCACATCCGCAGCGCCAGACTTGCTGACAAGACACTACCTCCCAGGAATTCAGAGCGGAAAACTCAAGAGATGTGGACACTCAACTTCCCAGTCTTGATAAAGTAGAACAGAAGCAGGAACACGTTTGAGACGCTATGCTGATGCTGGCCTCCTCAAGCCCCTCCTCTCCGTTAAGTCCCTCCCCTCCGTAAGCCCTACTCAGTCAAAGGCAAGCTGTTACAGACACTCTTGGGGTTGTTTATGGGTGTGGATATTTTTTTGTTTGTTTGTAGTTTTCTTTTCAATTTTTTTTACATTGTGTGTGTGTGTGTGTGTGTGTGTGTGTGTGTGTGTGTGTGAGTGCGCGTGTGCGCGCATATTCCACAGCACATGTGAAGATCTAAGATCACTTGCAGGAGTTGGTTTTCTCTCTCCACTAAGTGGGTTCTTAGTAGCCTGATGTCTTTACCCACTGAGCCATCCCACCAGCCTGGAAGACTTTGAAAAGTCCTATTGCCACTCCTGATAGAAAAAAAAAAAAAAAAGCTTTGAAAAAGATGGTAAGTGAACGAAAAGAGGCACAAGGTGCCTTTGCCTTTACTGTCTCTGAACCTAATTCTCGACATCCATTATTAATGTGTTATGTTCATAATAGCTGTTAGAATCAAAATCATTTGCCTGATTATTCGCTTTTGACCCATGGGTCAGAAAACAGCCTATTTATAATTCTGCTTCAGGAAAACATTTAAGAAATGAACACAAAGGTAGCCCACCACTCCATTAATTCACAAGCTGAGTTAGGCCTCTGAACCCTGAACCTCACTTTGGATTTAGTGCACAAGAGAGAGGGAGCTGGGCATGTGAAAGGCCTGGGCAGAGTACCAGGCAGGCATGTGGTACTGACTCATGTGCTTTAGATACCAAGGGGGACACATAATGGGAGCTTATAAAATCCATTTCAAATCACCACAGGGCAGAGTCAAGAGCCCCAAGGAGAGTCTACGGGGAGACATAGTGACAGCTGAAATTACCATCACTCTGATAGGCACCCAGCTAAGAAGCCCTTCCCAGTGCTTGCTTTACAGTATTCAGCTATAGGGCTTTCTCTCAGCTACCAAAGGCATCTGGGCTGTCCCCATGGTCCCCTGTGGGTTCTTCTCTGGACCAGAGAAAGAGGTCAAGGCAGACACAGGCAAAAGACGTTTTTAAAGAAGGGTGGCAGAGAGAGAGAGAGAGAGAGGAGACAGTGAAAATGGATGCGAGAGCATGCGTGTAGAAAGCTAACCTGCACATTTCTCAGCTACTGGAAAATATTATGTCATAGTAGATAACTTCTACAGTGTTTCCTATGTGTTAAACTCATCTTAATCACTTTTCAGTCACTCAATTGATTGTTGCATTAGCCCCTGTAATTAGCATCGTCACCAACCTTACTAGTTAGGCAGAGGTATGGAACATATACCCTTGGCTACACAGTTGGCGAAGGACAGAGCTGTAAGTGGAGAATCTGATCTGGGACCTGTGCACACACCACAGTCCTATGGACCTCTCAGCCAGGTACCTATGCTGGACCACCATGCAGAACGTTCATGCAACCAGGCTTCAGGGTAAGCTTAGAAGCTGTCTCTGTGTGTGCTGGTGAAGGAGAGGGTCGAAATAAAGTTCTGGGGGCTGGAGAGATGGCTCAGTGGTTAAGAGCACTGACTACTCTTCCAGAGATCCTGAGTTCAATTCCCAGCAACCACATGGTGGCTCACAACCATCTGTAATGGGATCTTCTTCTGTGTCAGAAGACAGCTACAGTGAACTCATCATACATATAAAATAAATAAATAAATAAATAAATAAATAAATCTTTTTTTAAAAAAAAAGTTCCAAAGAGAAGAGCTTTGTAAAATCACAAAGAAAGCCAAAGATATGCAGAAGGTACTGAGAGAAGGTGTGGTGAGGAGAAGAAGGGGAACAGTTTTAGCCACACAGCAGCCTGGTGGAGGGAGCATGACTCAGTTTCCTTTCTATTGCCATTTAAACACCACAAGCAAAAGCAAGTTGGAGGAGGAAAAGGTTTATTTCAGCTTATACTTTACAGTCCATTGCTGAGGGAAGTCAGGGCAGGGACCTGGAGCCAGGAACTAAACTTACTGCTTACTGGCTGCTACTCATGGCCTGTTCAGCCTGCTTCCTTATGTAAGTCAGGATCACCTGCCCATGAGTGACACACATGTGCCCTTGTGGGCCTTCCCACATCAACCATTAATCAAGAAGATGCTTCTGGAGACTTGCCAACATGACAACAGGATGGAGGCATTTTCTCAATTGAGCTTCCCGCTTCTCGAATGACACTAAGTTATTTCTTGTTCACACACACACACACACACACACACACACACACACACACTAGCTCCTGAAAGGTAAGACACGGGCAGCCTTGCCCTTAGGACAAGCCCATTGTCTTCACAAAGTCTGTAGATTTTGGTACTACACTGGTTCCTCTGGCAAAGCAGTCAGCAGTGGAGAGAAATCCACTCTGTCACTCTGTGATTCAGAGAACAATGACCAGGAACCATATTGAGAGAGAAATTATTGTTTAAAACCAAGCTACCCTGAGCGTCAAAGATCTTCAAATGACCTCCGGTCAAGAGCCTGAATTTCACCAGCCATAACACCTGGGGGAGGGAAGGCCAAGGAAGACATTCATGAAGAGTGGGAAAGCAGTTATACCCAGGTCAAGAAGGGCACAAGAAGCCTCACCATTGGTGCCCAGGGCTGACCTCACCAATCGAGAATAGCCCTGAGCCTCTGGAGCTGCCTGCTGCTCACTGCTGTAAAAATTAAGAATGCTGAATCTCCAACAGCCCACTGCTAGATGTCCTCCTAGGTATCCTCTGGCAAGGTGATGAGTACTAAGGAAACCTTCACATGATAAGACAGGTCCCCATACATGCAGCTCTCATTCCTGGCTGCTTCCCACATTCCTGACACAATCAAAAGAAACCTTAGGAAGCTAAGTGACCAGCAGAGGCCAGCGGTGCCCAGAGAAGACAAGCTGACAAAGTGAAGACAGCAATGGTAGACTTCAGACACTCACCGGCCAAATATAGAATCAACACCAGCAAGAAGCATAGAAAAGACAAGAGCCGAGCAGTCTGACGACCCTGCTCCTGTGTGCATTTGACTAGCAGTCTCTGATTTGTTTATTATTGACGTATTTTTTTTATCAGTGCTTTTACATTATGGTACTTTTAAAATTTGTCTTTTTAAAATTTCCTTTAATACATCTTCCATTACTAAGCCATCTTTTTCTTTCTTCTTTCCTATGCCTCCTCCTTCCTTCTTCCTCTCCAGGCTTTGCTGTTTTCTTTTCACTCTGTTTCACGTAGTAGTATCCCTCCATCTTGTTAGAGTTTGTCTGTCTGTTTACCTGTCTGCACCCTTTGTTATGATTGACTCTTTAAAAACTCATCTCTAGTTATTGTTCCCTTTCTTACATTTACCTAATTCTGCTTTCAAACTTTCTCCTTATTAAGAAACACTACACACGCTGGGCGGTGGTGGCGCACGCCTTTAATCCCAGCACTTGGGAGGCAGAGGCAGGCAGATTTCTGAGTTCGAGGCCAGCCTGGTCTACAGAGTGAGTTCCAGGACAGCCAGGGCTCCACAGAAAAAACCCTGTCTCAAAAAAAAAAAAACCAAAAAAAAAAAAAAAAAAAAAAAAAAACCCACTACACACACACACACACACACACACACAATTCCTTGCTCTATTCCCTTCTACAACATTCTCCATTCTTTTCTCCATTTACTCAACCTCACCAGCTCTTCCTGGCTCTTCCTGGCCCACACTGGCCCTCACCTGCCTTCACCAGTCTTCTGGTTTTCCCTCCCCACGTTCCCTTCCTTTATCTCATCCGTGTAGATGTTTCCTTATTTACTTTAGTTTGTAACTTCATGGAACACTCTGCTTTACTGTTTCTATTTTTATGACTTGTAGTTATTGGTGGTTTAATCATTTTAGAGTGTATTTTCTGTATCTGGTATGGTTTAATGTGGTTATAGTTATATTAGTTTTTTTCCTTGTCACTGTGTGAAACGGACGTTTGAGCCTCCCAGAGTAGGCTGATCAATAACAAATCCCTAAATAAGTCCAGAAGTGGTAATCAAACTAACAATTGTACAGATCATGTTACAGAAGACCAATGTCTTAGTTAGGGTGTCTGCTATGAACAGATTCCATGACCAAGACAACTCTTATAAGGGCAACATTTAATTGGGGCTGGCTTATAGGTTCAGAGGTTCAGTCCGTTATCATCAAGGCAGGAACATGACAGCATCCAGGCAGGCATGGTACAGGAGGAGCTGAGAGTTCTACATCTCTATCTGAAGGCTACTAGAAGACTGGCTTCCAAGCTGCTAGGCCTAGGGTCTTAAAGCCCATGCCCACAGTGACACACCTACTCCAACAAGGCCACACCTCCTAATAGTGCCACTCCCTGGGCCAAGCATATGTAAACCATCACAAGCAGGAATACAAAAAGAAAACAGTATGACTCCTTCGGAATATAATACCTGTTAGTGGAGTTTTAATATAAATTGATGATTTTCTCTTACCCAGTTAGCTCCTAAATAATTGAGACTGGACTAATATATTGATTTAATGAACTTTAAAGGCACAACAACTTCTATGCTAATCTGACTACCTCCCAACCAAAACTCCAAGATACTTGGATTTTATGGCTTTCTCTGCTCAAGTTCTTTTCTCACAGTCTCTCCTGGACTCTCTCCCTGTGGCTAATCCCCGACTTTCTCCCTCTCTCACGCCCTCCACTGGCTGCCAGGAAGTCTCACCCTATTCTCTCGCCTGCTCAGTCATTGGCTGTTAAATTCTATTTATTGATCCATCAGCGAACAATTGGGGAACTGGTGTTTACACAAGATTGAGAAAGGAGAGTCTCTGAATAAGGATTGCAACCAGGTATAGGGGAACCAGAAATCAGCATTTGAGTTACACAGTGTACAATAATATGCCTACACATAACTCTTCAGCATGACCAAATTCAAAGATACTGAATTAGGCAAAATGCCGGGTGAAGATTTCAAAAGTTTATCAATAAAAATGATCAGTGACCTCAAAGAGGATACAAGCAAGATGAATTAACATGGGACCTGGAGATCAAGGTCACCAACACAGTTGGTTAGTGGATCATATGAATGAAAAGGTGACCAATGTAGAAAAAGAGTTCAGTAAGAAAATAGGATTTTCTCTTTCTTTCTCTCTCTCTCTCTCTCTCTCTCTCTCTCTCTCTCTCTCTCTTTCTCTCTCTTTTGTTATTTATTCTTTTTTTTTTTTTATAGTTCAGACTTTATCTACCTCCAGGTCCACCCTCTGACTATTCCACATTCCATACCTCCCCCTCTGTCTTCAAGAGGATGTCCCCACTCCCACCCCCACCCGGTCAGACCTCCCCACCCTCTGGGGCTTTAAATCTCTTGAGGGTTAGGTGCATCTTCTCTGCCTAACTCCAGGCCCGGAGTCCTCTGCTATATAAATGTTGGGGGCCTCATAGCAGCTGTATATGCTGCCTGGTTGGTGGCTCAGTGTCTGAGAGATCCCCCTAACAAGCAGCTGAAAGAGTCAGGTGCAGATATTTACACCCCACCAATGGACAGAAGCTGGTGACCTCTATGGTTGAATTGGGAAAAGCTGGAAGAAGCTGAGGAGGAAAGCAAACCTATAGGAAGACCAGAAGTCTCAACTAACCTGGACCCCCGAGAAAATAGGATTTTTGAGAAACAAAAATATAAATATTGGCAATCAAAAACTCAATGTCATTTTTTTTAAGTGAAAAACCCAACCAATGGACTCAACCAAGCAGAAGAAAGAAAATCAAGGCTTGCAGACAAGGTCAAGGAAATACTACCTTCAAATATCAATAAAGAAACAAGCTGGGCAGTGGTGGTGCACGCCTTTAATCCCAGCACTTGGGAGGCAGAGGCAGGTGGATTTCTGAGTTCCAGGCCAGCCTGGTCTACAGAGTGAGTTCCAGGACAGCCAAAGCAATACAGAGAAACCCTGTCTCGAAAAACAAAAACAAACAAACAAACAAAAAGAAACAATAGACAAACATGACTACAACACCTAAGAACTCTGGGATGCTATTAGGAGACCAACCTAAAAATCCATAGGATGGAAGTGCTGAGATTCAAAACTAAAGACAGACTCTATTCAATGAAATTATAGCAAAACTGTTTCAAATCAAGAATGAAATAGATATACAAATGCAAGAACCTCAAGCTGGTGACAAACCTCTTACATTCCAATCAAGGTTTCAAAAACAAGGCTGGAGAGATTGTTGAGCCATTAAAAGCCATTTCTGCTTTCGAAAAGTACCTGAGTCAATTCCCAGCACCCACATCAGATGTCACACAACTTCAGCTCAGGGGGATCCAGTATCTCTGGATCCCAAGGGCACCTGCAGTCACAGATACATACTCACACAGAGATGTGCACATAATTTTAAAAAGCAAAAGGATGTCAAAAACACAAAGCAAAGAAATACATTAAAATTCATAAGAGGAAAAAATGTCGACAGTTCACAAGGGCAAACACATGAAAAGAGCATCAGACCTCTTGTCAGCACCATAGAAGAGGCCTAAAGGAATACTTTACGTAGAGGTGAAGTAAGATTGCCTTAATCATCAAACAGATGAAAGAATAAGCTTCGTGGGAGGAAGAGATGAACAAAGGAGATCTGGAAAGTACCATCATGACCACATAGCAAACCATCAAATCTCCATTATCAATAGGAGAGAAAGTAAAGAACAAAACCAGTGTAAATGGAGGAAAATTACAAAAATTAGTAAGTGCCTATCAATAACAACTTTAAATGTTGTGGTGATTTAAATAGGCATGATCCCCATAGATTCATGTGTTTGAATGCTTGGGCCACAGGGAATGACACTAGTAGGAGGTGTGGCCTTGTTGGAGTAGGTGTGGCCTTGTTAGAGGAAGTCTGTCACTGTGTAGGCTGGCTTTGAGGTCTCCTATGCTCAAGCTCTGCCCAATGTGGAATTCTAGTCTCCTCCTGAATTCTTTCTGATCAAGATATAGAATTCTCAGCTCCTCCACACCATGCCTGCCTGCACGCTGCCATGCTTCCTGCCATGACGACAATGGACTAGCTCTGAAACTGTAAGCCAGCCCCAACTAAATGTTTTTCTTTTTAAGACATTAAGAGTTGCCTTGGTCATGGTGTCTCTTCACAGCAGTGGAACCTCTAACCTAAGAAAAATGCAAATCACCTCAAGTCACCAAAAAAGCTAACTGCATTTAAAAACTATCTCTAACAATCTGTTGTCTCTGAGAGTCATATTTTGTTAGTAAAGAAATACACAGACTGAGAATCAAAGGATAAAAACAATCTAGCAAGTGAACAGAAGCTGAAAAGAACCTGACATGAGTATTTTAACATCTAATAAAGTAGGTCTCAAACCAAAATGAGTCAAAAGATATAGTGAATGCCACTGCATACTAATAAAGAGAGCAACCCACCTAAAGGACTAAACAACTGGATGCCCACCAAATGTTGGAACACCCAATTTAATAAAACAAACACCAAGGGACATAAAATGTCTGACAGGTCCTGCTATAATAATAGATGACTTTAATACTCCACTCTTGTGTTTTGCTAGGTCATCAAAAATAAAAGTCATGAAAGAAGTTTCAAAGTTATATACTATATCATAGATCAAACATACCTAACATATATATCTAAAAACACATATATGTGTGTATGTATGTATATACATATATGTATATATAGCTATATATATACACTTGAGATATATATATATATATAGAGAGAGAGAGAGAGAAAGACATACAGTACACCCATCAATCAGATATGAAATACATACTTTCTAAGCATCCTGTAGAATATTCTATGTCGCGCCCCGACCAGCAAGGAAAGACGTGAGCAACCGGATCCTTCTCAACACCTTTATTGAAGCGCTTCATTCATCATTTACCCGGGGACCTTGAATACCCGGAGAGAGCTGCTTATATGCTCAGCCCTGGGCGGGGAATGCATGTGGAGGTGTGCGATTGGTCAGTCTTGCAGTGTTTCATTAGCATATCCCACTCAGGAGGGGTTGGTGCCAAACTGAGTTGGCCCAAGGGTGATCGCATGGGCAGTGCAGTTGTTTACCAGTAGATCATACTGGAAGCCAGCGCCATATTGACCAGCCGAGTCGGGGCGACGGCCTACAATTCTGTAAAACAGACCACATTCTATGTCACAAAGAAAGTATTAACAAACACAAAAGAATCAAAGTTATTTCTTTTATCTTATCAGATCACAGTGGTCTAATACTAGAAATCAATAGATAGAGAAACCACAGAAATTACCTGAAAATTTAGAGATGGAATAATACTTTGTTGAATGACAATGGTTCAATTAAGAAATCTGGATGAAAGCTTTTTTTAAAAAAAAATTCCTAGAATCACATGAAAATGAAATTGCAACTTACCAGAACCTCTGAGATTTGGCTAAAGTAATTCTAAGAATAAAGTTAATGACTAAGTAAGAAAGCTTGTGTTTAAAAAAAAATCAGAGTGAGCTCAAACAAATAGCCAAATGATGTGCCTCAAAGGCCTCAGCTCCATCCACTTCTTGCCTAAAGCACAGGACAAGGCCTGGTTGTCCACCACACAAGCCATGGAGAAGTAGGAAGGAAGCCAGTCCTCACTGGCTTCCCTAGGCTGAGTAGCTACTCTGGGCAGCCCATTCTAGACTCACGTCACATAAGGAAATCACCCACCTTTCCCACTGAAGACCAAGAAGCCCAAATCTCTCTGCCATGAGCAGAACCCAAGCTTGTCCTTTCGCTCCCATTACTGACTTTGAAAAGCACCTCTTCAAAGTCTTTGTAAATGACTGCAGGTAGAACTATGAAACTGGGGTACGAAAGAAATCACCGGAGGAAATAAGCATTACTAACAGAACATTGCATAATATTTATAGGTTGGATTATTTTGAGAAATTACTTGGAAATTAAACAGATTTGCTACATTTTTTTCCTGCAAGTTCCCTTTTTTAAAAAATGAAATCACTGATCATGTTTTCTCCTCTTGCTGTTATTTTCTTCTTGAAGATCATCTAATAGGGAGATTTTGAATAATCTTGCACTAGACTTTTTCCAGTTAATTTTAGTTAGCATTTCTTACTCCAAAATTAAACTCTACTGTGACATCTAGACTCTTCTAGACAGCGTTGGGCTTGAAACATTAACTAGTGTGTTCTTAGAGTTGGAAAAGAAAAGAAATTTTAAGACACTCCATAGATCCCAAGCCAGCCTCAAACTCGCCACACTCCACACCCACACCCACACCCACACCTTCCCAAGTACTGACATTATGGACATGTGATACCATGCCTGGCTAAGTCAAAAATCTTCACTCTTAAATCATAGCTGTAGCATGAAGAGGTCTTTATGCAACTTCTAAGGAGTATAATTGGAATAGCAGTTCTGAAAAATGCTAAAGGAATCAACTTGTTCTTTCAGATGCTGGGAGTGTCCTGGTTAGCACAGCTACAGCGTTAATCTTCAACTCAGAGCAGAAGCAGAAGTATGTAACTCGAGCTTAATATTTTTAGCACTTCTCAGATAGTTTAACTGGAGTGAACTGCCTCGCAACATTGATGTGTCAAACTGCCATCTGCTACAGCTACGCTCATGTTCAGACATCCAAGAAAGAAGCAGCACTCTCCTTGCTTAATTGTCCTGTAATTAAAAACTGCATTAGTTGGTGACTTAGTGGAACAGGTGCTTTGTTTGCCACCAACTGTCAACACCCCTCACCTTTGATTGTGAGGGTCTCATATTTAACTCAGTCACTGGGTGGGGGGGAGGGAATATTCTAAAATAAACTTATTAAATGAAAAGCCAAGCTTACCAAAAAAAAAAAAAAAAAAAAAAAAAAAAAAAAAAAAAAAAGCTTGCTTGGCATTTACTCAATATCTACAAACTCATAAATAACTAAGAGATGGAGTTTAGGACTGATGAATGGCTGCAGAACATGGGAAATTTATGTCCCAGGGAGTCTCTGGCTCACAGATAGGTAAATTGTGTGCGTCTCTTAAATACAAATGATTGCACCAGCCAGTTGCCCTCACCCATGTACCCACCCAAGTTGCCCCTCCCGCTCTGCTGTCATGATTGGGTGTCTTCCCCATTTCCTCTCCTTCTCCTCCCCGGCTACCATCTTGGACTAATTAGGAACAAATCTACAGTGAAGTAACAAAGGGAAGAGTGACAGAAGACAACCCCAATTCTTCATGTCCCCAGTCCACCTGTCCTTTCAAACATTCTGCATTGCCCACTGAAGACAGTCCAGCTGGGGGAGCCACCAGCTTATCATGGCACATAAAGCCCTCTGAGCTTGGCTTTTTGGCACCTTTTCTATTATCTTCCTTTAAATATTGACTAGTTTGGGAGGAGATATCCTATCCATTTCATCTTGAGCATCAGGCCAGTGTGGCTTTGGCTTTTTATGCTTCCTTTGTACTCCTTCCCAATTTAATATTTTCTGTTGTACAGACTGAGCAACCTCAGGGGAAAAAATGTCATTCCTCTGTATCTTCAGTGCCTAAGTACTCCCAAAGTGTCTGGACACTAAACTGACTTTTTTAAAACAGTGGTAACCCCCTACAAACAAATCTTATAGTATCATTAATAAATGGCTGGAGCACTTTAATTCAAATGCTTCGTCCTTAAGACCCTGCTCAAGCCTGCACTTCCCTCTCCATGCTCCAAGGGCTACTGACATGACAAGGAAAGAGACTGGAGTTCCTTGAGTTTCTCTAAATGAAGCTGCCTAGGTTATTTTGTCATCCTGTCATTCTGAGATGCAGTTATCAACTAGGCGAAACATTTATCTCTAAGTAGAAAAGAGATGGCAGGTGCCACTGGAGTGTACCAGGCTTTTGTTAAATAGACTAAGCACCTTATACCCAAAATGAAGACTAGGTTATAGAGCCAGCCTGTACGGCAGCTACTACAAATAGCTATAGCTACTGCCCCCTTTCATTCTTGCAAATTATGTTCTGAGGTCTTGGTGTTCTCCCTAAGAGCTCAGAGCACACCTTCTCTCCCCATTAATGACTATACAATATGATGCTACTATCCGGAGTTAAACATAACCGTGACTGGCCAGGCATCGTGGTGCATCCTCATAACACAGCTACTTGGGAGAGTGAAGCAGTGGGACAAGTTCAAGACCAAACTGGGCTAAACTATAAGACCCTCAAAACAGACCAAAAAAAAAAAAAAAAAAAAACACAAAACCCAAAGTGTAAACACAGAGTAGGCATCTAGAGAAATGTGTACATCCTTAGTGAAAATATTAAAATCTGCGATAATATACAGCTGTGATAATGTACCCCATAATATACAGCTGTGTGTCAGTGTAACATGTACTGAAGAACAATGTCATAAATAGAAGCAAACAGGTAAAAATAAACAGTGTTTCTTCTATGCTTTATATTTATTGAGAAAATGTGCGAAAATCATTTAACAGGTGTCTCCAACCAGCTGCACATATGTTCTAATGCCTATTAAAAACAAATACATACCACAGCTTTAGAGAAGGCTTCAAAGGATTTTTTAGTTTTAGTTCCTGATGAGTACTTGTGTCAGGCACTGAGGAAAGCAGAAGAGAGGAGGGGAGTTAAAAAGTCAGGTCAGAAACAGTGTAGCAGTAAACAAGGAGGATTTTGTCAAAAATCAGTGAGGGATGACTCTACAGCCAAAACAAGGCCGAGAACCAGTCCTTCTCAGAAATCTGAGCTGGCAGGTTTGACACCCCACAATACCCCAAATCCTAGACCATCAATCCCCTAAAATAAAAGCCCAAGACTATGCTCCTAAGCTGAGGTCTGACTCCAGCTGACCTTAGCAGGCTCAGAAATGAGGCAATCTCTTGCTTAGTCTGCTTTGCTTGCTCTTACAGAAGATCCAAGACTAGGTAACTTTAAGGAATAGAAGTTATCCAAAACACAGCCCTGGAGGCTGGGAAGTCTAATCCCAAGGGCCATTTTCTGGCAGAAAGCCTCTTTGCTAGGCAGTAACATATCAGAAGATTATTGCATGGAGAAATAAAGAAAGTTAGGTTTATAGGAAACCCTCTTGCAATAAGGAGCCTACTCCCCAGCACTGAGAACAGCATAAGTCCACTTCTGAAGGGAAAACCCTTAGGACCTACACCTATTAAAGATCCCACCCCTCAGCCCTGCTGCATTGGAGATTGAGTTCCAACACAGACTTTTGGCTACACATTCAAACCATTACAACCCCCTTTCCTATTCCTTGACTGGCAAGGAAGCTAGAGGGAATATCAGAGCAACACTACAGGGTACGGATGTATGTCCGGCTCTCCACGCCAGAAGGAAGTTTCTCAATAGTTGTTCTCAACCCCAAGCTTTCCCCTTCACTATCAGGCCCTTAATAAAGTTAACAGCGTTCTGCAAGACATGCTGGTGGCACTTTTAGTCCCAGCACCTGGGAACAGAGGCAGACATATCTCTGTGAATTCTGGGCCAGCCTGCTCTACATAGAATCAGAGCTACATAGTGAGACCCTGTCTCAAAAAAAGGGGGTTTCAAAGAAGGAAGGAAGGAAGGAAATAAAAATTAAGGTTCCTTGGTGTACAGGCTGGTTTAATGTGTCAACTTGATCCAAACTGGAGTTATCACAGAGAAAGGAGCCTCCCTGGAGGAAATGTCTCCATGAAATTCAGCTGTAAGGCATTTTCTTAATTAGCAATCAAAGGTGGGCAGGCCCATTGTGGGTGGTGCCATCCCTGGGCTAGTAGTCCTGGGTTCTATAAGAAAGCAAGCTGAGCAAGCCAGAGGAGGCAAGCCAGTAAGTAACATCCCTCCGTGGCCTTTGCATCAGCTCCTGCTTCCTGATATGCTTGAGTTCCAGTCCTGACTTCCTTTGGTGATGAACAGCAATGTGAACATGTAAGCAGAATAAGCCTTTTCTTCCCCAATTCCCCAACTTGCTTCTTGATCATGATGTTTGTGCAGGAATAAAAACCCTGACAAAGACACTCGAGGCCAGCAGACATACCTCATATCAGCCTTTAGGCAAGGTGCTAATCTATTTCATGGGCTGTCCATGGTAAACACCAAATAATTTCTAACCAATGAGTATTTTGAATCCAGCTGCCTATAACTGAATCTGTCCATGGCCAACAAGAATAAAGGAGCTAGGAGTCTTTGCAGTGAGTTTTGAGTTGCTATCATGGCCTGCTTTCTTACATATTCTCTTCTGCTGAAAAATAAAAGCTCAAGCAGACATTTTTTAAATTCACATTTTTAAGAATAGATAAAACATTGCAGTTGTGAGTAAATCCTTTAAGTCCTCTCCTGGTTCATTATGTGTCTTCATCCTTCAGAATGAGGTTAAGACCAAAGGTCCCCATTCCCCTGAGTGTGATATTTCTCATTCTGGGCATGATTGTAAATTTCCAGCATGGGAGCATGCCCATCAGTGACATATAATTTCGTTTCATGTACTTCCAAACTTCACATAAGTAGAGCAGTGGACTTGAACCTCTGTCACTGTTATTATATGGGATGGTCTGGTCTCGACTCCTAGGCTCCCAAACTGCTGGGAATTGGTTAGTTCACTTTTAACTGCGGTGTTCAGTAATGTGAGAATATATTACTTTCATTGTAGTGTTCTATTACTAATACTGCTCATTACAGTATTAATTGTAGCATTCAATTGTGTGCTATATCAATTTGTCTCTTAATTCTCCTAAAAAGTTCAGCAGGAGGGATAGAATGTAAGCCTTCCTAGTTAAAAGATACATCTGACAATACTTCATAAACTGATAGAACATCTTATATCCTGTTGGCAGAGACTAAGAACCCCTGACATTGCACACTTCCAGAGATATAGTATTGTCTGCCTTTAATTTTGCACATATCAAGTTGGAGGTGATAGGCAATCTTAACTTATATGTACCCAGATTGAAATATTATAAGTCAGTGGTTCTGAAAGAGTGTTCTGGGCCCCCCTGAGAGTCCTTCAGGTCATTTGTAGACAAAATAGGCCAAGATATTGTTTACTTTTTACTCTTAAGGTAAAACGAACGCATGGTAGATTTTTCCAGAGCCTCCCTGGCCTGTGAGACTGCATCAGAATATGCATAGAAGCAAATATAACATCCAGTTGTCTTCTCTTAAGCCAGATGTTGAAATTTTCAGATACGTAAAGCAAGTCACTTGAATCATTTATATTGGAAAAAAATGAACTACGTTTTAAGGCATGTTAACATATAATGAATGGGTTTATCGCTGTCTAGCATGAGTTTAGAAATGTTTCCAATATTTCAGGTTTGATTTCCAATATGGTAAGTATCACTAGCTATGGCATACACATACACAAATGCTTCTTGGGACACTTGGGAGTATTTAAGAGTATCAGAGGCTCTCTTAACACCACACATTAGAAAGTAACTGTCACAGGTCATCCTCGCTCAGCATCATTGCTGTTCAAACTGATGCTGGGGGCACTTTGCGTGCAGTCTGTGGGTGGGGCACAGGACTAATTGCTTGAGGACTTCCTTTCCATTCATCTTCAGGACAATCTTTTGAAGTCAATACTGAGATGGGTCTACTCACCGGAGGCTAAGCTGGGGTTTGAGGAAGTTAGGTAGAGTGTCATGGCCATACAGTCATCAAGAGAAGTCACCACAGCTGTGTCATCCTTCCAGGGATTTAGTAACCAGTCTTCCAGTTAGCCAGCTTTGAAGCACGCACTCGCCTTTCAATCATCCTTCCCAAGGCAGCAGAGGGACTCATGCTTGCTGGAGCTGGAGCTGCTTATCAACAGGACCAGACTCAGAAGAGCAGGCAGTCAAGGAGAAGTGCAGGAAGCACAACCTCCCGTGGGATGGAACCAGGGGCAAAATAACTGCCAGAAGGAGTGGTTGCTGAGATCTTGGACATGTTGGTGGATCCCTTTTCTGTGAGATCAAGTCCATAGGTGAGAAGGAAATGCTAGAATGGAGCATTAGGATTCAATGGAGCAGAAGGGTTCAAAGAGGTATGATTAAAGTTTTCTCTTTACAAAGATCTTCTAGCTACACAATGTAGAGGAATAAAGAGGTATACAATAAAGGAGATTAAAATTATAGAGCCTAAGCTTAGCACAGGTCTATGGGGATGGATGAAGTCAAGTGATAGGGAGACAGTACAGCTTCAAATCATTAGCAACTCCTCCTGTATTACTCAGGTTCTTTAAAAGAACAGAACTGATAGGGTGTGTGTGTGTGTGTGAGAGAGAGAGAGAAAGAGAGAGAGAGAGAGAGAGAGAGAGAGAGAGCGAGCTGTGGTCCAAGTAACCCAACAACATTTATCTCCCGACCAAAAGGCCAAGAATCTGGAGGTTGTTCAGTCCGTGAGACAGTAGTCTCGGCAATCCCAATCTGGATCTGGAATCCCAGGGAATTCCTAGAGAGCTGTTGGTTTTCAATCTATGTTGGAATCCCGAAGAAGCACGTTCTAATACCAGCAGAAATGCCTCTGCAACAGGATAGCTGAACTTGCCAGTGAAAGTGAGGGCAAGCAGGCGAAATCCCAAAGCTTCCTTCTTCCATGACCTTTATGTGGGTTGACACCAGGAAGTACGGCTCAGATTTAGGGTGGGTATTTCCAACTCAAATAATTCAGTAGGGAGAATTGCCTTCAGGTGTGCCCAGCCGCTTGGGTTTCAGTTGATTCCAGATGTAGGCAAGTTGACAACCAAGATCATACCTCCTAACTAAATTTCCCAGCACCATTTTTCCTATTAACCCAACACATCATCACCACATTAACCTTCCATGACAGCTACTTATCATGAGTGCCAAACAGCCAAAGGGTTAAATGCTCTAGGGCCAAATGTCATGGAGTCAAATCCTATCTTTGTTGCACTACATTTCCACAGCTATAAAACAGTGACCTAGGCTCACGTCTGTTGCTTGATAAAATACTCTGACAAAAGTAGTAGTTTGAATAGGTTTGGCCCTCATAGATTCTTGTGTTTGAATGCTTGGCCCACGGGGAGTGACACTATTAGGAGGTATGTCCTGGTTAAAATAAGTGTGGCCTTGTTGGAGGAAATGTGTCACTGTGGGGGTGGGCTTTGACGGCCTATGCTTAAACCCCACCCAAGACAGAAGAGCCAATCTTCTCCTGACTGACTTTGGGTCAAGATGTAGAACTCTCAGCTCCTCCAGCACCATGTCTGCCTGGATGCTGCCATGCTTCCTGCCATGATGATAATGGACTGAACTCTGAAGCTGTAAGCCAGCCCCAATTAAATATTGTCCCTTATAAGAGTTCCCTTGGTCATGGTGTCTCTTCTCAGCAATGGAGACCCTAACTAAAACAACAACTCAGGGCAGAAAGCAGTTTATCTCCTCTTACAGTTCCAAGTTACAGTCTGCCATCATGAAGGCAAGAACTTCACGAAGCCACACCATATCCACAGTCAAGAACAGAAAGAATTAATGCATGTGTTGTTCATTTGCTTATTTGCTTGTGTTCAGCTCCATTGCTCCATCCTTGTACAATTTAGGAGGCCCAGACTAAGGAATGGTCCAGCCCATACTAGGCGGAGTCTTCTTACATCCGTTAGCTTAATTAAGACAATTCCCCACAGATGCTTATCCACAGGGTAACCGAAGGTAGACAATCTCCATTAAGATTTTTTTTCTCCCAGATGATTTTATGTTGTGTTAAGCTGATAGTTAAGCTAACCATCACAAACTGTGTTTTCATCACAGGGTTGCTGTGAGTGGATGAACCTAGGAGAAGTTATATCATTACCGGTGTATGGTAAACATTCTTCCAAGTTCATTAAAGCTACATCATTCTTTCAGACAGAAACCTTCAAGAAAGGTTGATGGTTCCATTGAGAAAAAATCATGGACTCTTGATCTCCAGAGCCCGTCTGAAAAGCAGAGCATAGCAGCCCACACCTATAGTCCCAGTACTGGGGAGACAGAAGGGGGAAGACTCTGTAGCCAGCGAGTATAGCCAAATGGATACATTGCAGGCTCAGTAAAGAAACCATGTCTTAAAAATAAAATAAAGTGTGGTTTAAGAAGACGGAGCCAATATAACCATACTGACCTCTGACCTCTTTGGCACAGACCTCCCCCCACCCCCACCCCCCCCACACACACACAGGTGCACACATACATACATCTATACTCACCAAAAAATAAACAAAAAGAAACTTAAAAAAAATACCATTCATGTCTAACTGCTTGATTCAAAGGCTGCCAGACCAGACCCTTCATTTTCCATGTTTTTCAAGCCCACCCTACTACTGACCTCCCTGCCCCCAAACTATGACTCAGAAACATACCGGCTAGAGCTTCTTTTGTCTAGCCATGCTGGTCCCCTCAATTTCAATGCCTTTCTTGTCTCTCTTCTCCCTTCCCTAATTCTCATTCCCTTAAATGTCTGTCACCACTCCTAGGCAAATGACCAAATGCAGTGGCTGGTGATGGTGTCCTGTGTAATCATCTTCCCTCTAGCGGGACAGCTGTCATTCCTACTGGGAGGCTATCATTACTAATAACTCACAAAGCCACTCATGCATGTAACTGTCACATTTATGTAAATACTAAGTACTCACAGAGGCCCAGGCTCTGAACTTGTCTTTTCTGTGCTTTGTAAGTACCCCAGTTACCCCAAAAGCCTATAAATAAAAAATTACTTTGAGCTGGGTGGTAGTGGCACACACCTAGAATCCCAGCACTTAGGAGGCAGAGACAGGCATATCTCTGTGAGTTCCAGGCCAGCCTGGTCTGCAGAGAGTTCCAGTATAACCAGGGCTACACAGAGAGAACCTGTCTCAAAAAACAAAACAAAACAAAACCTTTGATATGAATTATTTTCCTTGAGGCTATCTTGAAATACTTTAAGGCTTCTTTGGATCATTAAACCTAACCAAGGTTGTATATTACAAAAAGATAAATACCAAAATATATTAATTAAGTAGCCAATATATATTTCAACAACTATTCTTAAAGGAAAGGCAAAGTACTCCTTAGAGGACCTGCTTCATAAAACAGGTCCTTTTTTTTCTCCCCCAGACTTCTTGGGGCATGATTGACAAATTATATACACTATACAGTACTGTGTAGAGACACCATTTCATAAATCACATGTTCTTTTAACTGTGAAGTATTAAATCACTTAAAGTTCTCCTGAGTTTTCAGACATGAAAATGTTAGTGTCATGTTAAATCCAAGCTGCCTACAGTGAGGAATTCCATACCTGTAGGTTATTTGCAGTCTTCCTTGGCTGGGACAAGTGTATCTCAGAATCCGAAATTCAGACAACTAAAACGGATTCTTCCTTTCATTTGTATTGATTTTTTTTTTCCAGTTAGTATTCAATACAATGCATTTCATTATGGTATTTTCATACATGTGATGGTCACTGAACTTCGCTCACACTGCCCTGAGTTCCCGCCCCTTCTGTTCTAGGCTCCTCCCTTCACTTGTACACTCCTACTTTCATGTCAAAGGGATTTTTTATATGAATTATAGTGCGCATTGTATTTATTTCTGCAGTATTGAGGACTGAACCCATGCTGGGAAAGCATTCTACTGAGCTACCATTGAGTTTTCATCTTAAACCAAGACAAGGTAGGCATTGAACTTGCTTTGGGTTGAAACGTAAGAGATGTTTGGTACAATACACCCCTTGCTAGCTAGCTACAGTCATTCTACAGATGATGCCTGGTTCAGTAGAATAGGGGAGGAAATGGGAGAGTTTCTCTCTGTGCTCTTGGAAAGGGTGAGAGAGGCCAAATGTATCCAAGTGACTTGAGGCAACAGGTAGGTCAGCAAAGCGTCAACAGTGATGAGAAAGCTCCGTTCTTACTGGCTTTCTTATTCACACAGTTACTGAAGCCCGGCACTTCACCGAGGTGAATAGCCGTCCCATGTGTGTCTAAGTGTTAATTTGAGATAAGGCACTAATCTTCAGCTCCTGCAGTTAGTCAGCAAGCAGTCTGAGCGGCCCTGACTCCCCTGGGTCTGTAAATGACAGGAAGTCAGCAGGAAGTTGCTGTAGGGTCCTTCCCCTTCCTACTGCGATGATCTAATCTGCATGACTGAATTTCTGACTCAGTTTCTCACACTCTCAACTCCCTGAGACTATTTCTGCTGGAACTGAAATATTTCCCAGAACCTTGCTTGCTTAATGAGCCATAATTGTTAGCACCTTTCCTTAAGCTGGCCCTTAATTTCCTGGGTCCATAGGTGCTTGTAGGCTAATGTCTGTGAATGGTTTTTGTTATCTAAGTTTTCGTGGTCAGTGAGAGCTTTGATCAGTTGTCAGAATATCAGATCTCAAGGTCAAGAGCCAAGCCTATGAGAATCAGAAACGCTGTGGTAAAGGAAATATATCCCTAAAGGAATTCAGATTCAATTACATGGAGTCCTAGCCAGTGAGAGCAGAGCCAGGAAGAAACTCAGTTCAACCCACCTCTTTTATATTATAATTAGGCACTGGCAAGGCTTGCAAACCTATTTACCTCAGTTCATCCCCTTTTCTCAACAGAGCCTCCTTAGCTCGTTCCCTAGAGTCACATCGTTTTCTCTGCTTCTTCAAAAATATAATCCTAGGTCAAAAACTCAAATACCGGAAATAGACAAGTGAGCACCGTGGCTTTACCGAAGCCACCCGGAGGGTAACGCATGCGCAGCGTTACTGTCAGGCCGAGGCTTTGAAAAATTAAAGAAGTCATCCTGTCCAAGGAGACAGCCAACCCCAGTTCCTATGAGCTGCTTCTCAGCAAAGATGTGGGCTCTGCTTTGCCTAATGATCTAGATTTTCTTGTGAAACCTCAAAATGTCATTCCCAGAATTCTATTCTACCCCACAACACCCACTCTTAAAAACTGGAGAAAGGAGGACTGAGCACCTAGCCAAAGCAAGCTTTGCTAAGGCCTGCTGGTGGTGATGGCCACGTGACAGATTGGCTCCTGGTGGCCTGAGGACCTCAGTCCTACAACCAAAACCCCAAATTCTGCTATCAACTGTGTTAGCCTGGAGGAGGATGTCAAGTTCTAGAAAGGAATGTAGTACAACCAGAATTTTTTGTGGCCAATTTTTGAGACCTTAAGTAGAAAATCCAAGTTGGCTAATTAGTTTTGTCAACTTGACGCAAGCTAGAATCATCTGGAAGGAAAAAAAAAAAACGTAATTGAGGAATTACCTCCATCTGGTTGCTTGTAGGAATAAATCTATGGGGACGGCCGGGCAGTGGTGGCTCACGCCTTTAATCCCAGCACTTGGGAGGCAGAGGCAGGTGGATTTCTGAGTTCGAGGCCAGCCTGATCTACAGAGTGAGTTCCAGGATAGCCAGGGCTACACAGAGAAACCCTGTCTCGAAAAACCAAAAAAAAAAAAAAAAAAAAAAAAAAAATCTATGAGGGCATTGTCTTGATTAATGAATGACATGGAATGGCTCAGCCCACTGTGGGTGGTGCCATCCCCTACCAGGTGGTCCTGAGCAGGCCATGGAAAGCAAGCCTATAATCAGGGTTCTTCCATGGCTTCTGCTTCAGTTCAAGCCTCTGGGTTCCTGCCTCCAGTTCCTGCCTCTATTTCCTTCATGATAGACTGTAAACTGTAAGAGGAAATAAATACTTTCCTCCCCAGGTTGCTTCTGGTCCTGATATTTATCACAGCAATAGAGAACAAATCAGGACAACTAAGCCGTTTCTGGGTCCTCACAGAGGAGGTCTGTGAAATAGTCAATATGCTGTTTGTTTTGTTTTGTTGTTGGTGTTTAAGCCACTATGTTGTAATCATTGATGCAGCAATAGTAAACTAGTAAGGCTCCTGGGACCTGCCCATTCTAGACAGAGAAATACATTCCAGATATTCTTTCCTCACCTGCCACCCTAATCTCTGTCCTCAATAGTCCTGATGCAATTGGATCAGAGAAATTACATGGACTATTGACCCACACACCTGTAGATTCTTTGCTTTTTTCCAAGAGACAGCTCAGAGAGAGACTAAATAAAATACCTGACTCAAATGGTGAGATCTTAGAAGGACGGCAGTGATCTACCTGATGGTCTCACTGGCCTCTAACCACACCACTCTCTGTAGGAATGAGATCAGTCTAGCCAAGGACACCTAAACAGTGGGAACAGAGGCAGGGATGTGGGTGTCCCAGATTCCATATCACCACTGTTTAGAAAAACCCATTGCCTTCTCTGTAAAACTCCACTGGCCCCTCTGACTGAGCTCTTTGAGCTCTTGCTGTTTGGTATATGTGAAGACATCCCAGAAGCAAAGGAGATGTTTACAAACTCAGGTGGAGGCATTAATAGCAACTGAGCCTGGAAGATGGCAGGTGAGCATTCTGATCTGATCCTTGTAGTTTCTACTGACCTTGGGGTGTCTCCTCTGAGTCCCTCCTCCATGCCTCTCTTTGCTGGCAGGCTTTAATTGTGTCTCACTTTTCAGTTCCACCAGAGGCTAACCTTCCCTTCCTGGCATCCACCCAGTTGACAAAATCCAGGGGAAGGTCTGACACAATGTCTCAGCATGTCCTATTTAGCTTGATTAACCAAGGAGAAAGCAGCGCCTGACAAGCACACAGGTGTCAAGGAAGTCCCTGGTCTCTAAAGCAAACACAGCTCCATGAAGGAAAGTTTTCTCTAGGAAGATTAGGTACACTGGGTTCTTCAGACTCAGGTAGTTGGTCCCCTGGAAGTTCTCCAAGCAGTGTCTACAGTCAGATTTCTAGAAGCAGAAGCAAGTAGAAAAATATTTTTTTGCTATCTATAAAGCTGATGAAACACATATTACATAGGTTTACTGTATTGCAATGGATAATACAGTAACAAGGAGTGGGGCAAAGGGAAATAAGGAAGATTAGCTCACTAGACACCAGCAAACAAAAAAAGTTGCTTGAGAAAAAAAAATTTTCCCATCTTAAACCCAAAGACTTTCTCGTCAAGAATGTCATGATTAATTGAAAGAGAAGAGAACTCAACTAAATTATTAAAATATGAAGTTTGGTTAAGAATAAATCATTGATACAAACAGTGATAACAACACTAAACATTTATTGAGTCGAGCTTACTGTGTGTCTGACTATGTACTGAGTTTTTCCTGTTCATTCTCTTCCTCAGCCTTCAATGCTGAAAGATATCAACACTCTTCCTATTTAACAGAAAAGAAAAAAAAAGTTGCTCACAAAAGTTTATGCAACTAGCAATGGACAAGGGGTACACAATCTCAGAGCTGAAGTTCCCACAGGTAAAATCAGAATAGCAACAACAAACAGACGTTCAGTAGTCCTGGTGCCAAGATTCATGAAGTCTAGGCATTAAAAATGGGCACACCAGCCGGGCAATGGTGGCGCATGCCTTTAGTCCCAGCACTTGGGAGGCAGAGGCAGGCGGATTTCTGAGTTCGAGGCCAGCCTGGTCTACAGAGTGAGTTCCAGGACAGCCAGGACTACACAGAGAAACCCTGTCTTGAAAAACCAAAAAAAAAAAAAGAAAGAAAGAAAAGAAAAGAAAGGGCACACCAAAATATTGGCTAATGGACCAGAATCCCCTGGTACCTGAAAGTAACCTGTAGTTCAGAAAACGACATCAATGTTTAAGAAGTAGAAAAACGTAGTAACTGGCAATATTTGGATATCTGTTCTCTGTAAGTAAACTAAACAGTAATTTCAGTTTGGACGTCTCATATCAATAGCTGTTATGCATTGTGTAACAATTCACACAGTAACTGAGTGTAAGGCTTTCTGTGGTCTAATCTTCCAGACGAATCTCTCAGATGACTATACTCTTCTATTCCTCATACAAGAGACCTGAAGATGAGAGGAAGTTAAGTTGTTTGCAGGCATACAGAGACACTGAGAAGCTTACCTGTATCAACTGAGACCACTCTTTAACCTGTCCAAACAATATTTAGTGAGCAATTTATATGCAATAGCACTTGCAATCCTCATCACAATAAATTCTGTTGTCTTCATTTTTCAGAAGGAGAAACTAAGGCTCGGGGAAGTTAGGCAATAGGGTTGCTTGGCTAGTAGGGTGAGAGGGTTGAGGTATGAACTATCTGTAAGCTGACTCTATGAACTCACTCATTGTATTCTGTGCACTTCAAAAATATGACTTACACCTTCAAATACTCCCATAGGCACATCATGACGGGTTTCAATTCATATTAATTCATGGCTTGTTCCATTACATACTGACTATGAAAACTGCCATTAAGAGTAGACTGGTTTTTTTTTTTTAAGATTTATTTATTTTATGTATGTGAGTACACAGAAGACCATCAGATCTCATTACACCATGTGGTTGCTGGGAATTGAACTCAGGACCTCTGGAAGAGCAGGCAGTGCTCTTAACCACTGAGCCATCTCTCCAGCCCAGAGTAGATCAGGTTTTGTTTTTTGTTTTTGTTTTTTGAGACAGGGTTTCTCTGTGTAACCCTGGCTGTCCTGGAACTCACTCTGTAGACCAGGCTGGCCTCGAACTCAGAAATCCGCCTGCCTCTGCCTCCCAAGTGCTGGGATCAAAGGCGTGCGCCACCACTGCCCTGCTAGATCAGTTTTATCTATAGGTAATTTAATGCAGAATTAAGTTGGCTTTGTTTTATTTTTATTCTATCATTTTGGTGGAAATATCCATAATGAACTGTGATAAATCACACTGATAGTCTTTTAGAGCCAGAAATTAAGGAGATAATGATGTTCAGACTGTCAATAAATACTACTTTTTAAGGATTTATATTTTTTTATTTTATGTGCGTGACTATTTTGCCTGCCTGTATGTGTACCACATGTATGCCTTTGCCCACAGGGGTCAGAAGAAGACATCAGACCCCTTAGAACTGGGGTTATAGATAATTGTGAGCTGCTACGTGTGTCCTGGGGACTGAACCAGGTCCTCTGCAAGAATAGCATGAGTTCTTAGCCACTGGAGTCATTGCTCCAGCTCAGCAGTTTTTATTTTTTTTTAAATTTCTTGTATTTTTCAATTAGCATAAAAGGTATTAGATGCCATTGTTGTATTTTCAAATGCTTTAGAAGATTCTACTCAGCATACCTATCAATCTCTAATATATATATGAATATATTCATATATATATTTGACTTACGCCTTATACACATTAATATATTACAGACTAGGAACTGCATATGAGGAAAAACAAACAGGTTTGATTTCGGTTTTTGTTTTTTTGGAGTTTTTTTTTTTTTTGTTTTTCTGTTTTGGTTTTTGGTTTTTGGTTTTTTTGTCAATGATTAAGAAAAATCTTTTAACCAAAATGCAATGAAGGAGTGCCTGGGAGCCCTTTCCTTCTCCAGACCCTAAGGTCCTCAAGTGCATTCATGGATGTGCATAGCCTGGGCCAGTGTGTCTTTTAAATAAAACTTAAGGGATATTTTTCTGGCAATAAGCAGGCAAAATAATGACCACTGAAGGGCTCAGTTTATTTCTCCTTTCTACTCTCTTCCTGCACCTTAACTTCCACAGTAAGCTGATATAGTATAGACACTCTGAGAAAACCAAAGACTGTGTTACATTCAAATGTGAGCATGTGACCTAATAAACTTTAATTTACTTATTACGTATACTGGGGGTACATGCATATGATTATAGGTACCTGAGGAAGCTAGAGCCTCCCAGGGAGCTGGAGTTACAAGTGGTTCTGAGCTATCCAACATACTGGGACTCTCACAACTTCAGAAGAACAGAAGTTAAGGATTACACACGGACACTTGTACCTTGCTTCAGAAATGTGCTGCCTACAATTCAGTGGCTACTATCAGACCTGTGCTCCAGTGTACCCAAAATGTAAGAGCTCAGTGTTCAAGCACTGCCTAGCAACCATGAGGTCTGAGGTGTATTCAATACTCAAACCTTACCATGCATGCATATAATGCATACATAAACGCAGGCAAACACTCATACATATAACATAAGCGTAAGTTAATATTTAAAGACTCTAGATTTGGCACTGAATGCCATCTTAGCTGCTCTCCAGGGTCTTGACATCTGCCACTTCCTTTCTGTTCTCATTGGGAACATTCACAATTCTGCTCTCTCTTTTTACTCAGCAGTATTCAGGGAAATTCTATGTAAATTCCTAAATGTATATGCTCTGAGTGGCTCTTTTTCTTATTTCATTACTGTTTTATTTTGTAATCAAATAACATTTTACAAGTTATATTTAAAAAAAAAGTTTGGACTTCAGATTTCTTTTATTACTTTTTTTTAGACCTATTTATTTTACCCTCTAAAGCAAGGGGAAAATGATGTTGAGAGCTTTTACACACACCCATGCTTCTGATTGTAGCATCAAAATAGTGCAACACTGGTTTATACACACTGGTTGAACAATTTCGTTCTAGAGCTGGAAGGTGCTGGCCCACAACTTTAATCCCAGTGTTTGGAAAGCAGAGGCAGGTGAATCTCTGAGTTCAAGGCCAGCCTGGTCTACAGAATGAGTTCAGTCTTGAAAACCTAAAATAAATGAATAGAAAGAAAGAAACAAAGGAAAGAAAAAAGAAACAAAGAAAAAGAGAGAGAGAATGAAGAAGGGAAAGAAAGAAAAAGAAAGAAAGAAAGAAAGAGAGAGAGAAAGAAAGAAAGAAAGAAAGAAAGAGAAAGAAAGATAAAGAAAGGACAGAAGAAAGGATGGAAGGAAGGAAAGAAAATATCAGCTTTAATTACCTGTAGACTTGGAGTATGAGAAATCAGAAAGAATTGAAGTGGGGGCCAACTTGATGACAGTAAAAGTGAAGACATCTCTTTGTACATATTAAGTAACTGTATCTTATTCATTCTTCTGTCTCATTATTAAAGAGAGGGTACTCAGCAAGTGTGGGTGACTATTTGAGTCTGTAGTTAACTAGGCAACTGTGGGCATCCTCATAGATAAAGGTCTGACTAACAGAAATACAATCATATTCCATCTTCTGAATTATCAGTGGTTTATGAGAATATATTACAACATTACTTTCATATCTTCCTCCCATGTAGAATGTTAACCGAATACTAAACCCTTGATAAGCATTTTTTTGGAGTCACATATTTACTGATTAATAGTCACACAGATTTAATTCCATAGTCTCTGTCATCCAGAATTCAAGTCAACCTTCAACCCATTCTGAGTCATTCTTATGTTTTATGGGCTAACACAAACTTAACTGAATTTGTGTAAACTTATAATTTCTACCTAGGTTCAGTCTCAGTGTTTAGAGTTTCATTGTGGGGTGAGTAACCGACTAGGTAGCAATTGGCCTCCTGACCACTGTGTATCTGCTTTTCATTAGGGGAACAGGGAAGAAACAGTCAGGGACAGTTATTTTTTCCTTTTTTTTTTTTTTTTTTAATTAAGCAATTTATTTATTTTAAACTCAAAATTTTATTCACCCCCTCCAGTCTACCCTCTGACTGTTCCACATTGCATACTCCCTCCCGACCCCCCCTCCACAAGGATGTCCCCACCTCCCACCCCACCAGACCTCTAAACTCCCTGGGGCCTCCAGTCTCTTGAGGGTTAGGTGCACTTTCTCTGACTAAACCCAGACCCAGCAGTACTGCAGGGATGGAAATGGAGAGGAGCCTGAAGAAAAGAAGGTTCAGCAACAGGCCCAAAGTGGGATCCAGCTCAAGGGGAGGTCGAACCCAAGGCCTGACACTATTACTGAGGCTATGAAGTGCTCACAAAAAGGGACCTATTGTGGAGAGCTTTGGGGGCTGCTTGTCAGGAATCTGACATTGGCCAAGGACAAAGAAGTAGACTTCAGGCAGGAATCCGACATTGGGCTAGAACAAAGAAGTAGGCTTTAGGCATGAAAATGACTTTGGGCTAGGACAGGGAAGTAGACTCAGATATTTTGGTCATCCTGATAAGCCCTTAGAAACAGTGATTACGGGACTTTGTTTATTGCCTTGCTTGTTCTTTGACTATTTGTGTTTATTGTCTTGCTTGTTCTTTAACCTAGAACTAACCTTAATACTTGCATGTAATTAAAATGGTATAAAAACAGATTGGGAAAAAAATAATCCTGCCTCAGCCTCAGAACTGGCTGGGGTCATGCTATAATGTTGTCTAATTGTTTTGTCTTGTTGTTTTTGTTTTTTTTTTTTTTTTTTTTTTCTCTTTTTAATTCTCCCTCCTGTGCTAGAGAACCTGTTGACTCACTGGGCTGGCTTGGTCAACCTATCATGACTGCCCACCAAAAGACCCAACAAGTATCTGAAAGAGTCAGATGCAGATATTTGTACCCAACCAATGGACAGAAGCTGCTGACTCCTGTGGTTGAATTAGGGAAACACTGGAAGAAGCTGAGGAGGAGGGCGACGCTGTAGGAGGACCAGCAGTCTCAATTAACCTGGAACCCTGGGATCTCTCAAACACTGGACCACCAACCAGGTAGCATACACCAGCTGATATGAGGCCCCCAACACATATACAGGGACAGTTCTTAAGAGCAATTTAGAAGCAATTGGTTTCCAATTGCTGCTGTAACACTCAGGGTGTCCACAGAGCTACACTGGGAAGATACAATGTCTTGCTTTTCTAGCCTCTAAAAGTAGCTATGATCCTGGAGAGCTTTTCTTTTTCTGAAGCATTAATGATAGCACTTCTTCACAATCCCATCTCTGTTTCTAACCCTGTCATCTTCATCTTATCCAACTGAGGACTTATCAAATCTCCTTATTATAAGAACAACTGAGAAACAACTTTAATTCCACCCACAGTCATAATTTCTCATGCCATAACGCCTATCTTGATCAGTGGCTTTGTGGATTCAGATATGGACATCATTAGAGACCATCATTATACCTACCAAAGACCATGAGCCAAGAATAAATAAGTAAATAAAATACGAAAAATATAGGAAGAAATGACAATGGATAGACAAGAAGAAATTGTAATTTTAATAACAGTAGTGGGACCATAGAGTCATACAGAGTGGTACACTGGACTACAAAATTGTACTGCAAGACAAAAACAGCCCCTATTTGCTATTAGTTCATTTCAAGTACAAGTATACATACACACAGTGAGACACACAGAGAGAGACAGAGAGATAGAGACACAGAGATCCTGTGAGTTGTATCCCACCCCATCCTAGGATTCCACTGTAGCAAAGCAAATCAAATGACACATGTTGTTTTTAAAGCTTTCCTAGAAAAAAAAAAATTCCAAATTCCTCTCTTCCTAGAAAAATTTTTTGGTTCCTTCTTACCTAACTCACCTTTAACATGTTTGAAAATTCTCTCTGCCCCTCACTGGCTGCAGCACCTCACCTGGGCAGCACAGTAGAGCTGGCCTTGAGATCATGGGAGAGGGGAAGTTGGCCCACCCCTTGCTTACTGCAACATTTGGGTGAGCTAGGCTTTTAGAGAACTAGCCAGGGCAGTGCTGGAGAGTTCACCCTGGTGGTGTGAGTGCAGAAAGAGTTGGGCTAACCAACTCAGCTAACACTCAGGCCCAGATCCAGGGCTTTGAATTGGGCCACTCCAATTATGAGCTGCTGGAGCACATGAAGCCAGTCCTGAAGATCCAAAGCTGCAGAATCTCTGTGATACAGAGAAACAACAGGATATCCAAGAGGAGTCCCAGTGAGGATCCAGTATTGATATAGAGTAGCAGAAGTCAGAGGCCTGGAGCCAGACCAATGAGCCATTGAACATTTGCGAGTAAAGATGTGTGGACAAAATTGTGTGTGTGTGTGTGTGTGTGTGTGTGTGTGTGTGTGTGTGTGTGCACGCGCACGCTAAAGCTTCCACAATGAAATGGTTTGGGTTTATTTTTATTTTTTATTTTCTTTTGGGGAGAGGTTACAAGGGTGGAGGGAAGATATGAAGGGATCAAGAAATGAGTGAGATTGGGGTGTATGATGCAAAATTCACCAAGAATCAAGAAAAAGGGTTTTAATTCTTTTTTTCTGAAAACTTCTAAAAGGGTGGATCTAAGTTGCAACATTTGCTGCTTTCGCAAAAAAAAAAAAAAAAAAAAAATGCTGGTAGTGATTCAAACATGCCCTTTTTCATAAAATTCCATACATAGTGATTTATGCCAGTTAAGAGAAAACATGGAGCTGGCAAGATGGCTCACTGGGTAAAAGCACTTGCTACCAAGCCTGACAGCCTGAGTGCAATGCCCAGGACCCATGTAGTAAAAGGAGAGAACAGACTTCCACAGCTGTCTCTACATGTGCCCACACACGTGCATGCTTACACACAAATACACATGTGTGTGCGTGCGCACACACACACACACACACTAAATTATAATCAAATTTTATAGAAAATATTTTTAAAATATTTAATTTCTTTAGTGCCCTCAATGCTGCAGGGCTCAAAGGGAAGGTTGAAAAGCCACCACCTGCACCCCCCCACCCCCCTGTCTAGCTGAATGAGATTTCTTGGCTAGTACTCCGTGGAAAAATGGCCGTTTGGAAAGTAAATCTCCCTGGGGCCTTACAATCAACTTTTCTCATCTTTTTAAACCTATCTATTGGGAAATCACTGTAAAAACATATTTCACGGAAAAGATAATTAGATCCAGTCAATACCACATAGATATAATAGCCCAAAATAAATTATTCATTTCCCTGCCTTTTAAAGAGTGTGCTGAAAGCACCTTTGACAGCTGTTTCTGACTGTGAACTTCAGTTCCTGCTGAGCCATGGCGTGCCAGAACGCTGCCGGGCTTCTGCAGTGTGGTAGCTGCTCCTGCTTGCCCCTTCCTCTCTGGTCTCTGTTTGCAGTCGGTTGCTTTCTGATTTTGGTTTTGCTGGTGAGACTTCCTCAAGCAACTTCCTTCCCCTTCTCCTTGCTGTGGCAATAGTAACTAGGATACCAAACTCGTTAGAATTTTCAGTAAAATGAGGTTAAAGGAACTCCCAATAAAGGAGCCTCTCATGAGTAAAGACAATGGTGACACTATGCATGTGACTGTGGGCTCCATCTGGGACCTGTGGCTGTCTGGCATCTATTTGGCTACTTAGGGGCTATTTTTAATCTCTTCTATTTTTGTTCTGAATAGGTTAGTATGAGATAATTGTACTTTGACAAGATGAAACATGGCTATATTTTAAAAGTGCCACATCTCAAAATGGGATAAAAGTGGTATCCTCAGCTCTAGAATCAAACCTCTCACCAAAGTCATGCCCTTTCCAACACATATGTGTCTCCATATGAAACCAGGGCTGTGAACCATACAGTTCAGTAGGCTAGAACTTGCTTAGCATGTGTGAGACCCTGTGTTTAATCCCCATCTCTAGACAATTAATAGGGTGTAGCATAAGCACCCATTAGAAGGTAAATAACATACTATGTAGCTACAAACCATGAATTATGCATGCATGCATTCATGCATAATACATACATACATACATACATACAAACAAGGAGGGCCTATAAACTGATCACTGTCATAGTTGGAGGCAGGCATATTGCTGGAAAATGCTTCTTTTTGGTTCCTCAGTAAAAACAGTCTGAGATACATCTCACAGGACCTCTAAGGAGGTCCCAGCCGAATCTAGCACATCATTCTCTAGTGATATAATAGTAAGTGTGATTGTGACAGGATCTAAAGTCACCTAGGAGAGAAGCCTCTGGGCATACTTGTGAGGATTCAATAGATTGAGTTTAACTGATTTGGGGTAGATCAACCCTAAGAGTACTGTTCCATGGGCCAGGTCTTGGATTGTCTGAAGAGGGGAAAGTAACCTGGGCACAAGACACATCGCTCTCTGCATCCTGAATATAGAAGCAATGTGACCATTTGCTTCACGAATCTGCTTCCATGCCTTCCTCTGCTTCCATGCCTTCCTGCCATGATGGAATATCTTAATCTATCTTCAAATATCTTCAGGCTGAGAGTTGAAGTAAATCTTTCTGCCCTTAAGTAGCTTTGTCAGAAATTCTGTCACAGTAAAGACAAAAGTAACCAAGGCACCCTAGTATTTTCTCAGTCCATAATGACCTTGCTATCAGCTTTCTCTCTTCCTCCAGTATCATCCTTCTGTTTCCTAGTCCTGCACCCCACAGCTCAGTATTCTTTTTTTTGTTTGTTTGTTTGTTTTGGTTTTTTCCAGACAGGGTTTCTCTATATAGCCCTGGCTGTCCTGAAAGACCAGGCTGGCCTTGAACTCAGAAATCCGCCTGCCTCTACCTCCCAAGTGCTGGGATTAAAGGCGTGCACCACCACTGCCCAGCCACAGCTCAGTATTCTAACACAAGCCTTTGGCTTGGGTTTTGCTTTGGAGAGCAACAAAATTAAAACGCTGTCAAGCAAGCATGTGGTATATAGAACTGTATTATTCATTGAAACCGTAAGACAAGATCCATGGGCATCAATGGACCACAGAGCAGCCACTCGCTTCTGGACATTTTGATCTTTGAGAAGAATAAAATCCAATTGTTTAAGTTATTCTTCATTAGTAGCCTGCAACAAGTGTGGTTTTTTTGTTTTTGTTTTAATGATACACTGACCCATCAAAATCTTTTGGGGCATGTTTTTTTGTTTTTTGGGTTTTTTTTTTTCTGGAAGTAAAGGTCACAGACCAGCTTCTCTCTGTGTGTATAACTCGTGGCTAAGAGCCCACACAGCTTCGGATGACACAATTCCAGCCTGCGGAAGTGCTGATATTAGAAGGGAGATTTGGAACAGAGGCAGGGGAGAACGACACGTGTCTCTTATACATTACACACCCCCTCGGTTTTTAACTTCTTATAACAACTTGAATCATTTTGTCGTTTGGAGAGACTAAAGAGCTGCCGAAATCCTGAAACAATAAGCACATGCTGTTTTATGTCGTTTGTGAGAACATAAAATCAGTATAAACAAGAATCCATTAGAAACTTGACAAGTGCTCCTGGCAAACCGCCCAAACAGCCTTGGAGAGACTGACACAGGTCTCATTGCTCAAAACCAATCACAATGTGCCGAGAGGAGGTGCGGAGTCTAAAGCTGATTCAGTTGCTGCGACCAGAGCCCCAAACACGTAGAATTCCCTCCAAAATCCAACTCAAATAAGCTTCATAAGCTTAAAGAACTTGAAGCACCCGGATCATTATTTGCTTTACAAGTGCAGATTCAAAACAGGCTGGTCCACTGCCCCCTGTCCTTCTGTGCACCTTAGATAGTTAAGTTAGAAAGCACCGAAGCACCCCGCAATGGGTGAGTGCTAAGGGAGAAGGCTACATGCTGACTTGACCACAGCACACAGGCTGGTGAGATAGAGAGCCAGGGACAGAAGGAAGAGCATTGCAGAAAACAGGTAGGATGCTGGCTCAGCATTAGGCCACTGGCACATGATTCAGTCGGAGCACATAACTGTGCAGTTATAGCATACTTGGGGCAGAGATGACACTAGAAGTAAGTTCTGAGCAATGCCACTAGGCTCTCAAATGACAGTTGTGTGGGGTGGGGAGGGATGCCAGGAGTAGAACCTAAAGAAAACACTCAGAAGATCCTGTGTTGCTGTGGGCCGCATCTAACTCTAGTTGCTCAATCTGACATCTGCCCAGAAGAACTGAGGCAAAAAATTCAAATTGTAAAAATCTGTCACATTTACCACGTACCGTGTGCTTCAAGTTCATATTGCATCTAATTCTCCCCAAATTCCTGTGAGGAAGAAAATTTCTTTTTTCTGAAGTAAAGAAGCAAAGTAGAGGAAGAGATAGATGAATGTGAGCTACCTAGCTCTTGTAGAACTCTACTCTGGCTGCCATAACAGTGTACTACAAACTGGGAAGCTTCTTTTCTGTCGTTTGGAGGCTAAAAGGCAGAACAAAGTGTTGGCAGCCTTAATGTCTGGAGAGGCTTCTCTCCTGCCTTGCAAAAAGCCACTATCTTGCTGTGTCCTCAGATGGCCTCTTCACTGTGTACTCACAGAAAGCCACTGTCTCGCTGTGTCCCTACAAGGCCATCATCTCTTTGTGGACTCATGGAAAGTCATTTCTGGTTTCTTCCTCTTATAAGGACACCCAGTCTCATCAGATTAAGGTTCTATCCTGGTGACCTCAATTCATAGTAATCAGCACCTCAAAGGTCCTATTAACAAGTCCAGTCATCTTAGGGGCTGGAGCTCCATGCATTTGAAGAGGAAGCTCTTCAGGAAAACAACTCCCATGGTGAAATGGAACAAACACAGTGTGACTTAAAATCTGCTTTTAATATTTTATTTTAGTACACCTTTTACTGAGGTGTGCTTTAACTTATGGCTGTTTGAGAGCAGTTGTTGGTGGTGGTGGTGGTTGTTATACATGTGTGCACACATGTGGAGGTCAGAGTTTGACATCAGGTACCTTCCTTAATCACGCTCTACTTTTTTCACTGATGGAGTGGATGTCCATGCAGGATGTCTTGGTGTGACCAAGCCAGCTTAGTCAGTCAGCTGGGTCTCCAGGAAAGGAGTGAGGACTGAAAAGAAAAAGACAACATTATGACATGACTCCATCCAGTGTTGAGGCTGAAGCAGGTTTATTTTTCTCCAGTCTGCTTTTACATCATTCTAGGTACGTACAAAGAATTCGGTCAGTCCTAAGGCATAAACAAAGTAGTCACAGAACAAACAAGGCATAAACAAAGGTCTCACAATTACTGTATTCAGGGTCTTAACAAGATCCATCAAGATACAAAGAACACATTCCTCAGCTGTATTCATTTTGGGCCTATTTCAAGGTCCTGGCCCAGTGTCAAATTCCTGCCAAATTCCTAGAAGGTGGCCCCCAAAGTTCCCTGTTCTGGAACCCAGGAGACCAGCTCTTGCAGCCATGTTTCTTAGGGTTTTTCCTCTATTCCCTCTCTGCCTTGGGTAAGCTTTCTATTGCTATGATAAAACACCGTGACCAAACTTGGGGATAAAAGGGTTTATTTCAGTTTACTACTCTCAGATCACCCATCGTAATTACTGAGGGAAGTCATGACAGGAACTCAAGGCCGAAACCTGAGGCAGAAACTGACAGAAGAATCCATGAAGGAACTCCACTTACTGGCTTCCTTCTTACTGCTTTCTCATACTGCTTTCCTTATACCTGTTTCAGGATCATCTGCCCAGAGACAGCACCACCCACAGTGGGCGGGGCCTTTCCATATCAATCCTCTGTGGCAAGATTTTCCCTGTCCAATTTGTTTAAATATTAATGCAGCAGGAGGCCTGTGATTGGACATGGAAAGGGAGGCAGAGCTAAGAGTTGGAAAGAGATGGACAGGAGAGGGAGATGGAGAAGGAGGCAAAGATGGAGGCAGACATGAACCACGTGGCTTTAACTAGCCATTGGTAGATATCAAAAGGTTAGGATAATTGGGATAACTTGTCTAATCTGTGTGGGCATCTTGTGATTTAATTATTTGCTGATGTATAAATCTGTTTGCTTAATTGTAAGCTTCAAGAGTTTCGATCTTACCGGGTAATAGGTGTCGTGGTAGCTGATTGCGGGTGAACGATCAGTGCGTGGGGCTAGTGTGGCCGCGAAGGGAAGTCTGGAGCTCCAGCTCTGCCAGGGAGCCTGCTGAGATGAGAACACCAGGCTAGATCCAGGTAGCCCACTGGTGCTGGGCGTAGTGCAGGAACTTGGGACTGAGAGAGTTGGTGGCAGAGCCCGGAAGCCTGTCTTTTTAAATTCCCTCCGGCTACAATCCACAACCAAGAAGATGCCCTACAGACTTGCCTGCAGGTATTTTGACTAGGGTGTGTCCTCTTCACAGATAACTCTAGCTTGTGTCAAGATGACTAAGACAGCACAACAAAGACAAAACAAAAAACCAAGCAGGACGTTCTCTAAGACTATCTGGACAGTGCTGCCATGACTCCAGTCCGCTTCATGGTGTCTTTGCCAGATGATTCTAGGGTCTCCTCTTCCTCTCTGATATAAATATCCTTCCTGGAGACCCAGTTGAGAAGCAGGCTAGCCCCTTCCTGCTCTTGCTGTCCTTGGGTGATCTCCTCATCCTCCATTTGGCTTCTGAGCCTTCCCATAATCTGAATAACCAGTTCCCTACCTTCAATGACTTCTGCCTCAAACGCTCAGCCTCCTTTCTCTTTTCCTGGGCATTCTTTTCTCTGTGCTGACTTACTCCCTGCTTGTTATGATTGGCTGAGAAGCTGGGGCAATTGGAAGCCTACCATAGAGCCCTTGGCAGAAGCTAAAAGCTGGAGAACTTCAAGGTACAGCTTTTCCCCAGGGACTGTCAGGTGCTGCTTTGACCCTTACATTCCACAGGGCAGCATCTTGAGTTTCCACATCTTTAGCAAATCTTACTTGCCCTGATGTGTTCTTTCTGGATGGATCACCTGTGTCTCAGCTGGAGCTTTGAAAGCTGTAAAGCCTAGAAATACCTTTACCATGTTTCCCCAGCATCTATTACAACAAAAAGCTACTGAGTGGACTCTCAAACTACCATGTCTTATCTTCTCTTTGCTTTGGTTTTTGTTTTTTCTTCTTGTTGTGGTTGTTGTTAGCTTTTTGTTTTGTGGTTGTTATTGGTTTCATTTGTTTGTTTATATACCCCAGGCTGGCCTCAAACTCACTGTACAGTGGAGAATGACCATGAACTTCTGATTCTTCCATCTCTATCTCCTGGGTGAGACTGTAAGTTTATGTCAGTCAGGGAATGGAAGCCAGGGCTTCAGGCATCCTAGACCAGCATTTTACCAATTGAACTAGAGGGCAACAGTCCCCCAAGTCTTTTTCTAAAATCTCTCTTGTCTGTATAAAATAGCTGGGGGAAAGAAGTGTGTGTTCATGAGGAGTTTTCAGCAGCCTGTAAAGATCGGGCTAACCTATTGAGAGAGGAAAGGAAGTAAATCTGAGACTTAACATGAGTTAAATGCCTGTTTGTTCCAGTTGCTGCTCATTCTGCCTAAGTGTCAAGTCCATGCAAGTGGATTCCCAAGCCTGCTGCGTAAGCACCTTCATCTCCGGTCTGGCTCTACAACTAAGCATTCCTCACATCAGAAGGCAGGCCGCATGGACTGGTTCACAGCCCTGTGTGCCCAGGATTTCTCCAGAACCGCAACAGTTCTGAGTCAAATATTCTCTCCTCAGCCTGCCCATATCACAGAAGTGGGGGTGCAACTTCTAGGCAGTAAAAGGGAACCTGACAGTTCCCATCTCTCCTGCACTATGTGATAAATCACTTCACTCAGAGAACTATCACGAGATGACCTGGCAGCCAAGTGGGAGGAAGTAACCCCTAAAAAGAAAAAGAAAGAATCCTGTTAGTCACGGAGCTTTTCTTGGGAGCCACAGAGCCGGCTCTGCTGTCTGGGAATAATGGTATCAGCTTCTCAAACAAAAACAACTTCTCAGAATGTAACCGGCTGGGGTTTCTGAACTGGATTTAGTTTTCACAGGAGGAAAAGGCATAAATTTAAAAAGGGAGCCAGGGCCTCTGAAGAAAGTCACAGTAGTGAAGAAGCTCACTATTCAAATCTGAAAACCCAGGCTGCCAGGCAACTCAGCTCTGCCTTCCATGCCCAGGGGGCACACAGCAGTCTCTGTGACCTGGACGTTTTCCACAATGTGCCAGCAAGCCCAGAGGTCCTGGTGAATGCCAGGGCCATCTTTTAGATCTTGAAAGGTAGGGGGTACAAAGGAAAAAGTGGAAGCAAGAGGCTGGAGAGATGGCTCAGTAGTTGAGAGCACTTGTTCCTCTTACAAAGGACCTGGGTTCGATTCCAGGACTCATATGGCTCACAATTATAAGTAACCCCAGTACCAGAGAATCTAACAGGGATGCATGTGGTACATATATGTATATATGTGTATGTGTGTGTGTATATATATACACACACATATACATACATATATATACATATATATGTACATATATACACACATATACATACACACACATATATATACATATATATATGTACATATATACACACACATATATATATATGTGTATATATGTACATATATATATATACACACACATATGTGTGTGTGTGTGTGTGTGTGTGTGTGTGTGTGTGCTGGCAAAACACTCATACACCTAAAGTAAAATAAATACATCTCTATTTTTAAAAAGTAGAAGAAAAGCTTTACTCAAAACTTAAAAGCAACATCATAACATCTTTGAGATATGCATGATAGGGTCCAAAACACACTGTCTGCAAGAAAGATATTAAGAATAAAGAAACACATGTGTTGGAAAAACTGTTTAAAGGGGGAAAAAAGCCTTGTGAATAAAAAAGTACTACTGTGCAAGGAAAAAATGTTTATCCAAAATAAAAAGTGGATGTGGACTTGGCTGTCATATTATCAGATAAAGATGGCTGTGGTGGTGCCTGCTTATAATAACAGCACTTGGGCAGCTGAGGCAGGAGAGTTCTGAGTTCCAATCAGTCTGGATTACACAGCAAGATTCTGTCTCAAAAGGCTTAAAGATGAAATCCAAAGCATTGCCTAAGCCTGATTCATGTCTCCTAAGCAGTGGGCTGTATGAGGTCGACTACCTTAATACTTACTTCTCCTTTGTCTTAGTGTTCTATTGCTTGAAGAGACACCATGACCACAACCAGAGAAATGCTTTCTCTTTTCTCTCATAAGAGAAAGCATTTAAATTGGGGCTTGCTTACAGTATCAGACATTTAGACCATTATCATCATGGTTAGGAGCATGACACCTTGTAGGTAGACATGGTGCTGGAGAAGTAGCTAAGAATTCTATATCCAGATCCTCAGACAGCAGAAAGAAAGAGCCATTGAGCCTTGCTTGGGTGTTTGAAACCTCAAAACCCAGTGATGCACTTCCTCCAACAAAGCCACACCTCCTAATCCTTCTCAAGTAGTGCCACTTCCTGGGAACTAAGCATTCAAATATGTGATCCTGTGAGGCCAACCCTGTTCAAACCACCACACCATTTCTCATCCAGCCTGACTTTTGGCATTCTCTTTCTCTAAAGGTGTCTTGGGCACTCAGAGTTGGCCCAGGAAAGAGTGCTCCTCTGAATTATTCATACCACATCGCAGGAGTACTTGCTGTGTTAGATCCCAATGAAATTAAGCAATGCTCCAACAAATAATGACTCCTGATAAAACTTCAGTCATGTAGAAATTTCTCTATATCCAACCTGATACCACATATGATAAATCTGTCTACTTTTACAGCGGCAATTTATATTCTGTGGGTTGGATAACATTGTTGTTGAAATGCCAACTTTCAAAGTTTCAACTAAAATAGCCATGTATTTAAGCTAGACCCCACAAAAAAATGTTTTTGATCTTCTAAATTTTATTCTTTTTTTATGTTTTATCTTGTATATGGGGGAAAAAAAGGCATAGGAAGAGTATATCACAATATCCAATCAAACTTTCTAAAGCAATTCTTGATCTGGCCACCCTTCTGTTAGTAGTCCAGAAAACTGAGGAAATGTTTTTACCCTTGAGTCCATTCCTTCACTGGCATTAGAGCCTACTTCTTTGGGATTCTGGTGTATACTGAAGGCCAGCTGAGACATCTAGCCTTACAGACTGAACAATGACTGGATTCTTGGAACTTTCACTAATCCTATAAGACACTGGTATACAGCCATTGCTGGACTAGCTGAACTACAGCCTAAATGCCAGTCTAATATTAATATATATATATATATATGTATATATATATATATATATATATATATATATATATATATTTTACACATATATGTTGTGTTCCTCTAGGGAACCCTGACTAATACAGATTACAGGTTTTGGTACCAGAATGGTTCTACTAGAGCAACAGAAATATAAGAATGGTATATATTTTTTAGGTATCTGTAATAGTCTTTCCAGTTTGGCAACACTTAGAGTTTCTGAAGCCTCTCCAGTTACTGAAGTCTCTCCCAGAATCTCAGAAAGTGCTGAAAGCCCATGGTGTGAACTACTTTATAAATATTTACAAATGCATTTGATTATCCTGATTCACCAGTCATGAGAGGCAACAGATATCGCTGACTCTACATATAAGACTTTTGACATTTTGTGGGAAAATAAGGAAAAATGATGCTAGTTGATCGCTCCTAGCATCTCTGGATAAATTGGCAAAGGAAAAGAATGAGCTCTGTGATAAAATTAACCAACTTCTAGCATCTCAGAATAGGTTGAAGGATAAAATTGACCAGTTCCAGATGCTTGTAAACACTAAAAGATTCCAAGTGTGCCCTGGAAGAGAATCTTCTCTCTAGCAGCCACAGAGCTCAAGTTGTAGAAACCAAACCAAAGCCCTCACTGGAAGGTAGGCTAAATTTACAGAGAAAATTCCAGTCTTAGCGAGTGTCAGCAGTTGAAGTAGATTTTAAGGGTATGGGATTATGGTGGAAGGAATATGATACTGGATCAGGCTGAGGTTATTGATATGGATCCATTGAGTGGAAATTCTAGATTTAATAGGGGAACTCACACAGGGGAAAAAAAGTGTCAGACGTTTATTTGTTTGGATGGTTGGCTGAAGCATTTGTCAAAAAAAATGGCCTATTGAAAATGAGTTGAAAATGCCTGACAACCCTTGGCTTAGTGTTGTTGAAGGGATTTTTAAGGCTTTGGGAAATTACAATGCTAGAAGGGGTACTCTGAGTAAAACCCAATCCTCCTCAATGGGAAGGCCCAGAAGACATGCCTTTAACTCATCCTATAAAACACAAGCTGGTGAGAGAGGCACCAGCACATTTGAAGAGTTTTGTTGTTGCCCCTTTCCTTGTGCAAAACCTTAGGGTTAGAGATGCTACTGCTCAGTTGAATAAATGAAAAGCAGTGGTTTTAATTGGGCCCCAAAGTAAGCAGGGGCAAGGTAGCAGGGCTGAATCACCAAAGGCAAGGTCATTGTAGTTATTGCAATGGGCAGCATAAACAAAGCAGTGTCCATTAATTGCCTGACTTGTACTGGTCAGCACAGGCAAAGTTAATTTCATGATGGCATGACTTGTATGGACCTTTGGTTCTAGCTAATCAATCATAGTGTTTCCAGGTATAGAATAGATTTAAAAAAAAAAAGATTACTGCATTTTTTGTTTGATCTGTAAAGGCAGTAAAATTATCAAACAAATGAAAGAAAGGCCAAATTGGATCAAGGCAAAAGAGAATCTCAGCTTGTGAACCAATTTCCAGACTTTAGGGAGTTTTTAGACCCAGAACCACTTGAATGAAGGTGTGGCTAGTTTTCCCCAAGGAAGGACCTTGATAAATACCTAATAATTTTACTGTTAGTCTTTCCCCAGTCCTTCCCAAGAGCAACCTTTTACAAAAGTAATTGTACACTGGGGGAAAAGAAATAATCAGACTTTGGGGGGGTCTATTGGTCTTAACTGATACTGATTCTGGAAGACCCCCCCCCCCAAATATGTGGCTCTCCAGATAAAAAGTCCAGGCTTATGGATGTCAGGTGATTAATGGAGTTTTGACTGAATTCCAATTCACAGTATGTCCAATAGTTCTCTGGACTCATTCCATTGTTATTTCCCCAGTCCCAGAATGTATAATCGTGATAGATATTATTAGAAATTGGCAGATTTCGCACATTGGTTCCTGACCTATAAAGTGATGGCTATTATAGTTAGAACAGATAAATGGAAGCCTTGAGTTGCCTCTGCCAGGGAAAATAGTGAATCAACAAAAACAGTTTCAGATCTCTGGGAGAGCTGAAGAAATTAGTGCCATTATCACGGACTTGAGAAATGAAAATTCAGTTCAAAGGGATTTTGATGGTCTCTTACACAAAAATATCATACTGGTTCACTTGATGACATTGTGCTGGTTGGAGCAAGTGAGCAGGAGGTAGCAACCACTTTGGACTTGTTAATAACACATATATGCTCCAACCACATCTCCCTTTAACTTACCCATCTGACCAGTGTCGAAGACAGATGGATCATGGAGGACAACTGTTGATTATCAAAAACTCAATCAAGTAGTGACTCTGATTGTAGCTGCTGGACCAGATGTGGTGTCCTTACTTGAACAGATTAACACATTTCCTGGTACAGGGCATGCAGCTACTGATCTAGCAAATGCCTTTATCTCAATACATTTCCATAAAGACAACCAGAAGCAATTTGCTTCCAGTTGACAAGGCCAATAATATACCTTTATGGTTTTACCTCAAGGATACATTCATTTTCTAGGTCTGTGTCACAATTTAGTTTAAAAGGATCTTGATTGTTTCTTACACAAAAATATCACATTGGTGCACTATATTGATGTCATTATGCTGATTCGACTAAGAAAGCAAGAAGTAGCAACCACTTTGGGCTTGTTCGTAATACATGTGTGTATCAGAGAATGAGAAATAAATCCGACCAAAATTCAAGGGCCTTTTCCGTCATGAAATTCTTAGAAATCCAGTGGTGTTGAGCATGCAGAGTTATTCCTTCTAAGATAAAGGATAAGTTATTGCTCCTAGCCCTTCATCAAGAAAGAAGCACAATTTTTATGAGGCCTATTTGAATCCTGGAGATAGAACATTCCTCACTTGGGTGTGTTACTCTGGCCATATACCAGGTGACCTGGAAAGCTGCTAGTTTTGAATGAGGCCTGAAACAGGAGAAGCCTCTTTAATACATCCAGGATTCTGTATAAGTCCCCTCTACCACTTGGACCATATGATCCAGAAGACTTGATGGTACACAAAGTGTCAGTGGTGAAAAGAGATGCTGTTTGGAGCCTTTGTCAGGCCCACATAGGTGAATAACAGAAGAGACCTTTAGGACATTGGAACAAGACTCTACCATATCTGCTAAGGGTGATGATTATTCTCCCTTTGACAAACAGCTTTTGACCTGCTACTAGGCTTTAGTGGAAACTGAACATTTGACCATGGACTATCAAGTTACCATATTACCTGACCTGCCCATCATGTGCTGGGTGTTATTTGACCCACCAAATCATAAAATAGGGTATGCACAGCAGCAATCCATTATCAATGGAAATGGTATGGTCTCTCCCATAGCCACGATCCATGGATCCAGGAATCGAGGTATGAAAAGGGAATAGTTCCACTCACCATCACCCCTAGTGCTTCACTGGGAAAATTTTGCTTCCTGTTCCTGTGAACTTAAGTTCTGCTGGCTTAGAAGTTTTGGTTCCAAAGTGAGAAGAGTTCCTGGCAGGAACCACAACAAACATTCCATTGAACTGGGAGCTCAGATTTTCCCCTGGCTATTTTGGGCTTCTGATGCTCTTAAACCAACATGCTACGAAAGGAATAACAGTGTTAAAAGGGGTGGCTGGTCCAGATAGATTACCAAGGGGGAAATGGATTGCTTCTCCACAGTGGAGATAAGAAATATTATGTCTGAAGTGCAGGAGATTCTTTAGGGTGTCTTTTAGTGCTACATATCCTGTGATTAAAGTCAATGGGAAACTACAACAATCTAATAGGCAGGATGACCAAGGGCACAAACCCTTCAAGAATGAAAGTATGGATCCCTTCTCCAGGAAAAGAGCCAAGACTCTTTTAATGGTGGCATTTAGGAATCTGAGTTTGGGAAGATTGTAGTTCTAGATGCTGATATCTATCTAGTCTTGTCTTGGTTGGATGGGTGTTTTGTTCCCTTGGTTTCTGTTGTCCTCTCTGGTTCTTAGGAAAGTGTGGTTGCTCTGTGTTGCCTGATAAGAAATGCTTCTGAGATCCTGATAGGTGTGGCCTCTGGGGTTCCAGGTAAAATGTGTTTTAAGGAGCTTACCTTTAGGAATGGGGCTAGGTTAGGGGAAGGGGCTGAGGTGGTCACAGGAGGAAGGAGAGCAGAGTGTTCTATTAGGATATGTTTAGCCCCCTGGTTATGGGACCATAGAGTGGGAAGAGGCCACAGTAGTCTGCTACAGAACTGGGGATGGAAAATGGTAGGTTGGCTAAAGTTATGTGGCCACTTGCAGAACTGAGGATTATAGTTGACATGAGTTCTTTTGTCATATTTTGTTAAAAATATTGTTAAAGTAACTTTTACTTTCCTAATGTAATTGTCATCTCCAAGGTTTACTGCCTCAGTCTGCTAACATAGGCCTAGTCCTGGAAGCGTCTAGCCTCTGTACATACAATCTTATCTAAGCCTAGAATGTTTTCAGCCTCTGAGACTTATTGCTAAATAAGCTCACTCTTTCTAGCTCTTTCAGAGCTCTGGCTAGCTGGGTCAACTCATCTGTTCTGGCTCAAAACTCCAAGCTGTCTGATCCAAACTGGCTTCTTTTAGCTTTTCACTGAATTGCTCTGCTTGGCTTCAAACTAACTCTAGCATTCTGTTCTAATCTTCTGGCTCCTTCTCATTCTCTAGTTCATTCTGTCTTTACCTGTGTCTAGCTTTAACTTGTCTCTGTAAAACTCTCTCATAAAACTTCCTCTGAATCCCATGAGCTGACTGGACATAACTGACTAGAACTCTAGATCTTCATGCCTCTGTCTCCTGAGTACTAGGATTAAAGACATAGTACCACGCCTGGAGCTAAACTTTTCTCTACCTTAAAATTGCTCTGTACCAGGCTGGTCTTCAACTCAAGAGGTCTGCTTGCCTCTGTCTCCCGGGATTAAAGGTGTGTCCTTCCAGTTGAATCACACAGACTTAGAAGGTATTTGGATGTGATCTCTTGCCAGAGTAGCTATGTTCTGAATTAAAATTCCTCTATAGAATATGTTTGTATGGATATTTGTCATGTGATGTAATATCAGTTAAGAGACCATCAGTGCCCTTCTCTAGAGAATCACACAGACCTTTCCTTCTAAACCTCCTCCCCACAACTCATTATTTTACCCCAGCCCCCAACACTAGTAGGCATTCCCCAGGAACCAGCAGGCCACTCCAGACAGGGCCATAGGTAGGCTGACTATAGATCTTTACCACTCCTTTTACTTCCTTAAATCCAACCCTTCAGTCTTACCTCTAGCTCTGCAGTGGGCCACAGGAAGGCCTCCCTTACCCCACTGCTCCAATATCCACTACATCACAGGGATCTTCCCCTCCTGAGCTCCCTCCTCCAACTCTCCAGACCACCTGCTATGGCCTCTCCTCAGTTCCGGACCCATTCCTAAGAGAATAAACAGATCCAGGTAGACTGCCTGCTTCCCTCCCTCAGCCCCTCCTCCTAACCCAGCCCTTCCCCTCTTTCCTAAGGGTAAGCTCCATTTTACCTGGAACCCCTAGTGACCACACCTATCGGGATCTCAGAAGAATTTCTTACCAGGCAACGCAGAGCAACCACACTCCCCTAAGAATCAGAGAAGACAACAGAAACCAAGGAACAAAATACTCATCCAACAAAGACAACGCCAGATGTCAGCATCTAGAACTACAATCTTTCCTGACCCAGATGCATAAATGCCACCATAAAAAGACATCAGTAACAGTTAGGGCAACTTGTTTCTGCTAGAGCTCAGCAACTGTATCACAGCAGACTCTGTGTACTGCAATGTAGCTGAAGACAAAAAAAAAAAAAAACTTAAAATACCCTTTGTAAATTTGATAGAGGTCTTTAAGGAGGAAATGATTAAATCCCTTTAAGAAAACTATGAAAGCACAAGCAGCGAGATGAAATGATTAAAACAAAGACCTAAAAGTAGAAATAGGATCAATAAAGAAAATCCAATCTAAGGGAAATCTGGAAATGAAAGACACAGGCAATAGAACTGGAATCTCAGAGCAAACCTCACCAATAGAACATAAGAGATGGAGGAGAGAATCTCAGGATTTGAAAACATGATAGAAGAAATGGATACCTTGGTCCCAAAGAAATTGTTAAATCTGAAGATTCCTGGCATAAAATGTCCAGAAAATATGGGAGAGTGTGAAAAGACCAAATCTAAGAGTAATGGGAATAGAAGCAGAAGAAACACAGGACAAAGGCACAAAAAATATTTCTGACAAAATCATAGAAGAAAATTTCCCTAATCTAAAGAGGAAGCTGATTTCCAAGGTACATGAAGCATACAGAACACCAAATAGACTGAACTAGAAAAGAAATTCCCCTCAGCATATAACAATCAAAACATTAAGCATACAGAACAAAGACAGAATGTTAAAAATTGCAAGGGAAAAAGACCAAGTAACATATAATGGCAGACCTGTTAGAATTACACTAGACTTCTCAGTGGAGATTCTAAAAGCCACAAAGACTTGGACAGATGTTCTACAGATTCTATGAGACCATAGATACCCACCCAGACTACTACCCAGCAAAACTTTCAATCACAATAGATGAAGGAAACAGACATTCCATAATAAAACCAAAAATAAGGAATATCTATTTACAAATCGAACTCTATAGAAAGAAGAAAACCTCCAACCTAAAGAGGTTAACTATACCCAAGAAAACATAGGGAATAAATAATAATACATGACCAGAAAATTAAGAAGGAAAACACAGGCAGGCAGGCAGGCACGTGCACCCATGTGCTCGCACACTCACGCACGTGCGCGCACACACACACACCACTACCACCACAACAAAATTAACGGAATCATCAAACAGTACTCATTAATATCTCTCATATTAAGTGGGCTTAATCCCCAATAAAAAGACACATACTGGGCTGGAGAGAGGACTCAGCAGTTAAGAGTGCTGGTTGCTCTTCCAGAGATCCTGAGTTCAATTGCCAGCAACCACATAGTGTCTCACAACCGTTTATAATGGGGTCTGGTGCCCTCTTCTGGTGTGTCTGAAGAAAGCTACAGTGTACTCACATACATAAAACAAATAAATAAATTAAAAAATAAGAGACACTGACAGAATGAATGTGAAAACAGGATCCAGCTTTCTGCTGCATCCAAGGAATACACCTTAACATCAAGGATAGACATCACTTCAGGGTAAGCACATGGAAAAAGATATTCTAAGCAAATGGTCCTAAGAAGCAAGCTGAGGTAGCCATTTTAATATCTGACAAAATAGATTTCACAGCAATACTAATCAGAAGAGATGGAGAAGGAAAAAAAGTCATCAAAAGAAAAATTCACCAAAATGACATTTTAATTTTTAATATTTATGCACCAAACACAAGAGCACCCAAGTTTGTCATAGAAATAATTCCACAGCTTAAATCACATTACTGACCATTACACACTTAGAATGGGAGATTTCAAGACCATTCTGTTGCCAATATACAGGTTATCCAGACAAAGAAATTCTGGGGCTAACCGACTAACTGATGTTATGAACCAAATGAACATAATATTGATAATAAGATATCTACAGAATATTTCTTCCACATACAAAAGAATATACCTTGTCAGCACCTCATGAAACTTTCTCCAAAATTGTTCACATATGTAGAGACTAAAAAATTCTCAACCAATACAAGAAAGTTGAAATGGCACCAAGAGGAGTTGGAGAACACCAAAAAACCAGGGCCCTCTAAAGCAACATGATCAAAGCTCATATGAACTGACAGAGCATACACAAGGCCTGCACGAGTCAGCACCAGTTCCTCTGCATATATATTTTGGCTTTCCATTTATTGTTTTTACGGGATCCCTGAGTGTGCAAATGAGTGAGTCTCTGATTATTGTTCGTTCTCTCGGACTCTTTTCATTCTGTTTGTTTGTTTGTTTGTTTTGTCCAATTCCAATGTTAGTTGTTTTTTTTTTATTTTAGACAAAGTCACACCTTTATTAGCAATTTGCTAGATTATGTTACTTTCTTTTTTAATTTGGAGAGGAAAGAGTTTATTTCATCTTATATCATACAGTAAATTATGAATGGTAGTCGGCAGGAAATCAAACATGAACTTGGAGGCAGGCACTGAAGAAGAGGTCATGAAGGAATAGAATTACTATCTTGAGCAGACTGATTTCTTTTTCCAGCTGTTCAGGGATGGCACTTGCAATAGTCAATCTTCAGTCAAGAAAATACTCAATGATCTTTTGCCTACTAGACAATCTGATGTAGACATTTTCTCAACTGAATTTCCTTTTTTCAGTTTGACTCCTGTTAGACTATATTTGATTAAAAATAAACAAAGAACAAAAAAGGGAGAAAAGAAAAAAGGAGGGAAGGAGGGGAGGAGGGAGAGAGAGAGAGAGAGAGAGAGAGAGAGAGAGAGAGAGAGAGAGAGAGAGAGAGAGATTGGGAAATGAATCCATGAATGTCTGAGCAACAAAATGGAAGGAATCTGGGACACTAGCACTGTGGGGTGCTGGGGTGCTGTCACATTAGCTCTGGACTGACTGATTCTAATACTCTGTTTTATTTTGCTTGTTACTTCAAGTAATGTCTCACATAGTTAAGATGAGAGTCTAATGTATCAATGTATAGTGTTAATTAAGTTAGTTTCCATTCCCCTTCCTGAGATATTCTCTAATATAAGAATATTTTATTTTCTGTACTTGTCACAAGTCATCTGTTAGGTTTTGTTTGTTTGTTTCTCTAATTGTGTATTAACTGTACCTCTACTTGACCTTAAATTTCATGGGGGCAGTTTGTTTCCCTTATCTCTGAATAACCCAACATCCAACACACCTCTGTCCTTACAAGAGAGGCTCAGTGAACACTTGCCAAGTTCACTGGACAGATGGAAGGGTGAATACAGGCAAGCCAAATTTTGTCCATGTTCTAAACCCCAATAAACTAAAGACGCTTCCAAATAAGACTTCTGTTCCAGTACTTCCCACTACCCACATCACACTTCCATTCTACATTTTACTCTGAACATGAGACAACAATAATAACCAACAAGTTCAGATGCCTTAAAATATGCTGAAGATAAACTGCAATGAAGGAGAGGCTGCCTACCATGACAGTTTTCTTTAAATGCTCAGCTTCATTGAACAAGAAAAGTCTGAGAAACTGTCAGAGCCAACAGAGCCTAAAGAGACAAGACAGTGAAGCATGACAAGAAGGGATCCTGGCCCAGAAAGTAATATTAGGCAAAACCCATGAACTTCTGCAGAAACTACACAGTTTAGGCAATAATTCTCATGCAATCTGAACTGGTTCATTTTGACAAGTATGCTGTTAACGATGGGATGATCCTAGACTAGCACTGTCAGCACTATGTCATCAAAAGGGAAATGGTGGGTATGCCTTCGGTGGGCATATGAAGCTCAACAGTACATAAACATTTGACCTAGTAAATTGTAGTTTACTGGGGCAGGCGAGATGGCTCAGCAGGTAAGGATACCTGTCACTAAGCCTGACCGCCTGAGTTTGATAACCCTGAGCCCACATAGTAGAAGGAAAAAACCAGCTCCCATAATTTGTTCTTTAACCTCCACACTCATGCCATGGCATGAACATGAGCTCGTACACACCAATTAACAGATAATTGTAAAAAAAAAAAAAAAATGTGTTTCCTGACAACAGTGGGGTATCACAGACTATGACCTTGCATAAGCATTTATTCTCATAAAGACCAATGTATGATGAAACCCATTTCACAAATACCTTAAGTTCTTCTTCCCCAAGTCCTGGAGGAACATGCCTAGACATTTCCTCTGAATTTAATTTATTTGATCTAGTCATTTACATAACATGAATTGATTGTTACGTGCCAGCAAGAGACTGAATTTCAGCAACTCCGTAAGCAAAATTCCCAGAGTCAAAATTTAGAGGGAAGAAGAGGTTTGCACCTGTCCACTGAAGCTTAAGACTTTCTCAAGCATGCACTATCCTAAAATATGTCATATTTCCATGTGGGCATCACATACTCCTTCAACAACTAAAGACAACTGGGCTTGACATCTAACTAGAAGGAATAATTAGTTACAATGAAGCTAACAGATAGTACCTATTGTTAAAAACATAACTCATCCATTATAAGCTAAAAGCTGATTCGAGAGTGAGTTTGTCTCATTCCAAGTGCCAATATAGCAAAGACCAAGTACATCTCTTGTCCATGCAAAGAGAACACTTTCAGTTAGCAAGATGTGTCACAGAATGCCCTTCTAATTACACCCATAGCAAATTTCCATAATTTGTGATTTACCTGTTGAGCCAATTCTCTGGCCTCCTGTAACTTATATTTTGGCAGGACATAGCATTTTCTTTACAAGCTATCATCCTAAACAAATGTGGTACCATAGCCCATCAAGCTGAAATCCCTGCTTTGTTTTTTTTTTTTTTTTATAGTAATGTGGTAACTCATACAGAACAACACTGATGTCGTGCTTTGAGGACACATTCCTGCAAAGGGTATTTTCATTGAGCTTGACTTCTCAAGTCTAAATTATTATCAATGGGAAGTACTCAGACTAAACAACCACCTGGGAAAAGACCCAAGTGTAATGGGCTGAGTGTACCCGGCTACCACAATCCAAAATGCTGCAATGCTACCTACCTCCCAATATTACAGCATGAGAAGGCAGTGAGGTAATTAGGTCGTAAAGGTGGGATCCTTGTGAATGAGTATGTGGTCTTATAAAAGACCCCAGAGATTTCTCTTTGCTTGTCAGGAGCTATCATGAGGAGGGGATTCCACTCTCAGATGCCAGATCTGGAGCACTTGGCTTTGGGCTTCATGAAGCTTCTACAACTCTGAGAAGCAGAGTCTTAAGTCAACCGACTCATGATGTTTTGTTACACACAGTGACGCTTGTTGCTATTATTGTAGCTCAAGCTGACCAAGCCACAAGGAAGTATTTACATCTGTGATTTTGTTGTATTGCATGGTTCTTCCACGTGCCTCATTTTATTCTTGAAAGTTTACCTAAGACCCAAATGCATTCTGTCCTTCTTACCTGCTCTATGTAGACCATTTTCATACTTTCCCATGAACTGCAGAAATCTTCCTATTGTCATCATTCTACAGCTACATGTGTGTGCTATGGCACCCAGCTTTTACATAGGTTCTGGGGATCTCTGAACTTTGGTTCTCATGCTTGCATAGGCAAACACTTTATCCACTATGCAATCTCCCTGGCCCCTAGCTTGCAGTCTTTAATAAGATGACTTAGGTGTGTTTGATAGACGTTCCTGGTTGTCAACTGGACCACATCTGGAATGAACTACAATCCAGAAATGGGGGGCACACCTGTGATCCAGATCTTGAGGTTGTAAGACACAGGCTTCTGACTCAGAGCTTGACATGGGATAACACATACTTTTGATCTAGATCTTGGGGCATAGTGGCCTTAAAAAGCTTAGGCCCAGGCAAGGTAGCACACATCTTTAATCCCAGGAGACAGCGGCAAGCAGATCTCTTAAGTTTGAGGCCAGCCTGAGACAGAGCAAGTTACAAATCTACACACCTTTAATATGGTCCATACCTTCTGCTGGAGACCTACATAAGGACAATGGGAGAAGGAAAGCCTTCTTCTTCACCTGCTTACACTTACTTGCTAGCACATCTGTTGGAACCTACTTCTTAAGGATTCCCGTTTATACAGAAGACCAGTGAAAACACCTACCCTCGTGGGACTGAGCAAGTACTAGATTCTTGGACTTCCCATTCATAGTTGCCCATTCTTGGTTTAGTTGGACTGAAGACTGTAAGTCAGTTTAATAATTTCCTTTAATACATAAAGACATTCTGTAAGTTATGTGACTCGGGAGAACCCTGACGGATACAGTGTGTCTCAGGTAAGACCGGAGATTGAAGCAAATTTTAAAAGAAAATGAGGGAGTTGTCATAATCACCTTAAGCTGTCAACTTGACACAAACAGAGTAACCTAAGAAGAGAGAACCTCAACTTAGGAATTGACTACATCAGGTTGACCTGTGGTCATGTGGTCCATGAGACAATTTCTTAATTGCTGATTAACGTAGGAGGGTCCATCCCATTGTGGGGTGTGCCATCTCTAGGCAGGGCTATATGAGAAAGGTATATATGAGAAAGGTATATATATATGGGCTATATGAGAAAGATAGTTGAGCAAGCCAGTAAGAGTGGCAAGCCAGTAAAAAGCATTCCTCGTGGATTCTCCTCTTAAACCCTTGCCTTGACTTTCTTTCTTGGCTTCTCTTGATCATGGACTGCACCCGGTAAGCAGAAATCAACCCCCCTTTCTGCAGAATGTATGTAACTTATTTTGGATTTTACAGGAAACCAGTTGAGAGAATTTTAATTTTTTAAAGACATTTATTTATTTTATGTATATGAGTACACTGTAGCTGTCTTCAGACACACCAGAAAAGGGCATTGGATTCCATTACAGATGGTTGTGAGCCACCATGTGGTTGCTGGGAATTGAACTTAGGACCTCTGGAAGAGCAGTCAGTGCTCTGAACCGCTGAACCATCTCTCCAGTCTGAGACTTTGAATTTTTAAAAAGACCTTGAACTTTTAAAGTGTTAAACTTTTTATGGACTATGGGGCTTTTAAAACTGGACTATGTTTTATACTGTGTTATTAATATGAGATCTTGTAGTCAAACAAGAAAAGGTATGGTTTAAAGTCATGTGTTTATATGTCAAAATTGAAAGGGTGGAATATCATAGTTAGCTTCAGCTGTCAACTTGACAGAAACCTAGAGTCTCCTAGGATTCACAACTGAAGAATTGCCTAGATCAGTTTGGTTTGTGTCTGTAAGGTATTTACTTAACTACTAATTAGTGTTGGAGGGTCCAGTACACTGTGGACAGTGCCATCCCTAGGCAGGTGGGACTGGGCTGTATAAGAGAGGTAGCTGAACAAGAGCCTTTCAATCATCAGCGCCCTCTGTGGTTTCTGCTTCAAGCTCCTGCACTGAGTTCTTGCCTTGGCTTCCCTTATTAAATAGCTGTAACCTATAAATGGAAAAAAAAGCCTTTCCTCCCCAAGTTGGTTTCGTCCATGATGTTGATCACACCGACAGGAAACGAACTAGGACAGGAGTTAATTCTACAGGTGCTGGGAGAAAAATTGCAGGGAGAAGGAAGAACTGGAGTGAAGACCCTCTGGCGGAAATACAATGCTGAACAGTTGAGAAACATCCAAGAGGCCAGGAGGTATGGAGCAAAGGGTACATGGACTCAGGAGGAGGAAAGGAGAAGTAGGAGCACTCATCTCACAGGGTTGTGGGCCATGACCAAGACTGTCTTTTACTCTGTGTGAAGCAGGTAGCTTGGGAGTGTAAGTAGAGGAGGGCCATGATCTAACTGTTCTGAGATTTATTCTGGCCACTGCGTTGAGAATAGAATTGCTGTGTGGCCAAGACAAAAGGAGAAAAACCTGTTAAGAGGTAATTATAGGTGAGAGATACTGGTGCTGCCGCCGGCCAAAATAGTATGAACAGCGGAAGGCAGATTCTGGATTCTGGACCTTGATGGGTGGGGGGGAGTATGGGGTGTAAGTGACAGAGAGGAGCCAAGAGTGATGCCAGGGACTTCATTCTGAGACGCTGCACATTGGAGTTATCATGAACTGAGGATAGGGGATAATGGTATAAGAATGCAAAGAGAGGTTAGCTCCAAAGACATAGACATAAATTATACATAAATGTAACATTATACGAACACCTGTGTGTACATATATGATATATATATGCATATATGTATATATGCATATATATATATATAGTGTGTGTGTGTACATATACACATATATATAGACACAGGTAACATCAATTAAAGAAAAAAAAGCCATGAATTTGATGAATTTGAAAGTGAGCAAGATGGGGCTCCATAGATGGAGGACTTGGAGAGAGCAAAGGGAAGGGGGAAGTGGTGTAAGTATTTTATAATTTCAAAAAACTTTTTTAAGAATGCAAATAGCAAGACATGAGCAAAGAATACAAATGTGGTTGCCTGGCAACCTTCCATTGGCACTTTCTGGTAAGACAGAGCAAGCACAAGGAGAGTGGGTGTCTGTGAACTGAAAGAAACTCTGAGTTCAGCAGAGGGGCACATTTCAGATATGCTCACTGCTTCGTTCCAACACTCCTGATGTAACAGCAACATTGCAACAAGAAAAAGAAGCACAGAAAGCAATGTCTGTGTGGCTAAAAGTGATTTGAAAGAATTAGACTCTGAACATGAAAAACTTCTAAAACTGCTTAAAATGATTTGCCTATACTTGTCTTTTTATATATAGCACAAAAAAATAAAGTTTATGAGTTAAAAATTCTATACAAAAAATTCTAGAAGTTTATCATTATTATAATTTTGGTGACAAGAACCCATACCACAGTTGAAAAGACAATTAACTTTTTCTTCATACAAAAATATCCATTTAACTGGATACACAGTTAAGGTAATACCTACTATCTTAGTTAGAGTTTTACTGCTGTGAACAGACACCGTGACCAAGGCAGCTCTTATAAGGACAGCATTTGATTGGGGCTGGCTTACAGGTTCAGAGGTTCAGTCCACTATCATCAAGGAGGGAGCATGGTAGCATCCAGGCAGGCATGGTGTAGGAAGAGATGAGAGTTCTACATTTTGTTCTGAAGGCAGACAGAAGACAGGCTTCCAGGCAGCTAGGATGAGGGTCTTAAGGCCCATCCCCACAGTGACACACCTACTCCAACAAGGCCACACCCACTCCAGCAAGGCCACACTTCCAAATAGTGCCATTTCCTGGGCCAAGCATATTCAAACCACAACACCTACTATGGCCTGTCACCTCGAGGGTCAGTGTTGTGCACTGGATATGGGTCTTTTCATTTCAAAACAATCCCGTGATGTCCCTTGAAGAAAATTTAGACGTTTTCTGTGTGCGCTATGTGATCTTTATACTTAAAAAAAATCCGTTGTTATTTAATAGAAAAAAATCAGATATTGCAGGTTTCGTTTCAAACCACCTCATTAAAGTAAATATTGCATAAAGCAAATTCCACACTTTTTTTCCTTCCCAAGTGCAAGTTAGAGTCACGTTTACACAAGTGTATCAATTCACTGTTTCTTTCTCTTTTTTTGTTTTTTTGTTTTTTGTTTTTTGTTTTTTGTTTTTTTCGAGACAGGTTTCTCTGTGTAGCTTTGGCTGTCCTGGAACTCACTCTGTAGACCAGGCTGGCCTTGAACTCAGAAATCCGCCTGCCTCTGCCTCCCAATTGCTGGGATTAAAGGCGCACACCACCACCCAATTCACTGTTTCTAAATATAAAAAATGGACATACCTTTAGTGGTTAATCTTGATTGATGGGATTTAAAATGAATACTAAACATGATCCTGAGGAATTCTCTAGATTAAGTTAGTTGAGTTGAAAGGACCTACCCTATATGTGGGCTGTCCCTTTCTCTCTCTGGTCCAGGGTCCTAGACGAAACAAAAAGGAGAACGTAAACTGAGCACCTGTGTTCATCTCTCTCTGCTCCTGACTGTGACTGCAGTATGACCGGCCACCTTCTGCTCCTGCTACCCTCCAGACCATTTCTCTGACATTGTGGACGGAACCCTCTAACTGTGAACTAAAATAAACCTCTCTACCTTGAGTTGCAGTGACCAGGTTTGTTTTGTTTTGTTTTTTTTTCTCACAGAAAGCCAAGTAATTAGTATAACATGTTAATTTTAAAGTAGTTCGTTGTTCAAAATCGCTGATCATCATCTGACTCTTTAGCGAGTAGTAATCTTTTTGCTGGTAGGAGGTTTTGCCTGGATGTTGAAGCTGCTGACTGGCAAGTTGGTTGCTGAAAATTGGGTGGATACTTCCTCTAACAAGGCCACATCTAAACCGAGATAGCCTTGGAATTCCTGACTGAGAACAAATCCATAGTGAGGGCCTTCCCTGCCTGTTCCTGTCAACCCACATCTAGATGCTTTCTCTACTCAAGTCCGCCTCTCCTGTGTTCAATGGTTTTCCTCCCCTCTGCTCAGACCAATGAACAAAGAAAGGCTGTATTAAGGCCAAAGGGGGTATCGAGGCTGAGGCTAAAAGGATGAATAAAACCTTGCTCCTGGCTTTGAGATAATTACAGATTATGGGTTAGTCAATTGCATGAATAGGTAACAGTGAACATACATGATAGATGCCCTGCCTTTGTGTACAGCAAGTTCTGACATGGAAGGAACAATAGAAACAAGCCCTGAGAGAAAGAGAAGGGTGTGTTTTAAACTCACTTGGCTTACCTTATATTACAGATCTGTGCTAGCTAGATTTATGTTGACTTGATACAAAGTGTAGCCATCTGAGAGGAGGGAGCCTCAGGTGAAAAGACGCCTCCATAAGACTGGGCTGAAGGGAAGCCTATAGAGCATGTTCTTAATTGGTGATTGATGCTGGAGGACCCAGCCCATTGTGGGTGGGACCATCCCTGGGCTGGTGTTCCTGGGCTCTATAAGCAAGCAAGCTGAGCAAGCCATGAGGAGTAACCAGTAAGCAGCACCCCTTCATGGCCTCTGCATCAGCTCCTGCCTCCAGGTTTCTGCCTTGTTGGAGTCGTGTCCTGGCTTCCTAAAGTGTAAGGTCAATAAACCGTTTCCTCCAGAACTTTTTGGTCATGGTGTTTTGTTGCAGCAATAGAACTAAGAGAGAATCTTTTCAGTAAGAATCCCTGACTGTAGCGACCCACTTAGGGAGTGTTTCAGTTATAGCTTTTCACATCTTGTATGATGTAGGCCACGAAAGCATATGGTATTTATTTAATCTTGAACTAAAGATGGTAGACCAGGTTATATAAAAGTTCTGAAAATGATTCAGTTCCAGCTTCCTGTGAAAAGCACAAGAAATTCTGATACACCATTACAAAGGCATTTTCTACTGGTCCAGCTCAAAGCCTCAGCTAAAAAACAAAATGCTTAACACCAGGTTATAGACTATAGCGGAGACAGTAACATTTACAGAACATTAGACAGTAATGTGTTTGCAGGTTTGGTTCATGAACAGTCTAATCCAAAAGACTACACATCTGTTAGGAAGGCTGTTTATCACTGTCTTAGTCAGGGTTTTACTGCTGTGAACAGACACCATGACCAAGGCAAGTCTTATAAAGGACAACATTTATTTGGAGCTGGCTTACAGAATCAGAGGTTCAGTCTATTATCATCAAGGTGGGAACATAGCAGCATCCAGGCAGGCACGGTGCAAGAAGAGCTGAGAGTTCTACATCTTCATCTGAAGGCTGCTAGTGGAAGACTTCACTTCCAGGCAGCTTGGACTAGCGTCTTAAAGCCCATACCCACAATGACACATCTACTCCAACAGGGCCACACCTTCTAATAGTGACAATCCCTGGGGCAAGCATATACAAACCATCACAATCACCTTCATTCATATTTGAGAATATATGTGCCAAAGGGTTTCTTATCTTAAAAGAACCTCAGAACTGAGGATGTATCTGTTCCAACCAGTAGCGGCTTGTCATTGAACAAACTTTTAAAAACATTTGTTTGCTTGTTTAGGAGTGGGGTCATGTGCCAACAGCGAATGTGGCAGTCAGGGGACAGTTCTATGGAGTCAATTGTCTCCTTCCACTACTCGGACCCTGAGGTTTGAAATAGGTTCAGGCTTGGTGGCGGGTGCTTTTACAGGCTGAGCCTTCTCATCAGAAGTGTTTTGATCTGATTCTCAAATACAAGGCCCTTGTATAGAGGAGGCATAGACACACATGCTCTCATCTATATCTGGTTCTTAAGAAGACATTTCCTAGAAGAGGAGACATTGTAGTTTGCACAACATATATGAACACATGCACCAAATCACTGTCATTTTAGATAAGCCTCCTTTACAGAATATATCAAACAGCAGAACATAAAAAAAAAAAAAATTAAGCAGATTAAGAAAAATCTGCACAGCAAAGGGACATTTACACTCATGACTCTGCTGTTAGAGATTCTTACTCTCACTTGTAGAAAGTGGGCAGATTAAAAACACTTCTTTTCCATTCTAGGAATGTTTTGCACAGCATGGTGACTGGAATTAGTAATAATGTACCACACACTGCAGAGTGAATCTTAACTGTTCTCACCACAATTTCTTTTTTAAAAAAAGAATGTTTGGTAATGAAAATGCTAACAGCTTATTGAATCAATTCACATACATCAAAACATCACTCTTGCCAGGCAGTGGTGGTGCACATCTTTAGTCCCAGCACTTAGGAGGCAGAGGCAGGCGGACTTTTGAGTTCAAGGCCAGCCTGGTCTACAGAGTGAGTTCCAGGACAGCCAGAGCTACACAGAGAAACCCTGTCTCGAAAAAAACTCTGCTTTGTAAATGTACACAATTTTTATTTGTCAGTTATACCCTCACAAATATGAGGGAAACCCCAAAAGATATGTAATGCTTTAGAATTTTATTATCAACAGAAATAAAGTTTCAAAGTAGAATAAAATAAAAATGTATTTCTCCCTTCCTATTGTCACTACACACAAATGAAAACTGTCTCTTAAATCGCTGCAAAAGAGAGTGTGAGGAGGAATTGAGTCTTGGTGGGAGGAGTTTTAAATACAATGTTTACTCTGTTCATAGATGCCACTTGAGCAAACGTATCAGAAAATGAAAACTCAAGAAAGTCTCTCTAAGCATCTGAACACATAAGTTAGATACCTCAATTGATTAATTAGAGGAAACTCTGGAACTCAATACTATAGGCTAAGCATAATGTTACCTCTTTCAAATGCAGAGAGCTTGGCTGTGTCTTTCTTACATGGTATTCCATACTTGGGTTTGGCTTATCAGGGTTCCTGCTAGGGCATGAATCTGTTATGATCTGTCTTCCAGTGTTACCAAAACATCTCTTATGACAACAAACCCCAGTACAAAACAGTTTTGTCTGGAGGCACATGAACTCCTGTGTTGAGGCTGAATTATTGCCTGTGGTAGTTTGAATAGGTATTGCTCCCATAGAATCATGTGTTTGAATGCTTGGCCTACAGGGACTGGTACTATTAATAGGTGTGGCCTTGTTAGAGGAAGTGTGTCACTGTGGGGATGAGTCTCCTATGCTCAAGATATGTTCAGCCCCTGCACATATGTAGTAGATGAGCAGTTTGGTCTTTATGTGGGTCCCCGAAACAATAGGAGTAGGGGCTGTCCCTGAGCCTATTGCCTACCTGCCTGCCTGTATATCCTACAACCCTAAATGGACGGCCTTGTCTGGCCTCAGTGGGAGAGGATATGCCTAGTCCTGCAGCAAGTTGATGTGCAGGGTGGGGAGTTGGGGGATGGCGATGAGGATAGGGATGGGAGGATTGACATTCTGGGGGGGGGGGGTTCTCCTTCTAAAGGGAATGGGGAGAGAACTTACATGAGGGGGTACTGGGAGGAGAGGAAGGGCTGATGTTGGGTTGTAAAGTGAATAAATAAATTTAATTTTTAAAAGGTATGTCTAGTGATATAGTCTCTTGCTGCCTGTGGATCAAGATGTAGAACTCCTGCTTCTCCAGCACCATGTCTGCCTGGATGCATGTTTCCCACCATGATGACAATGGACTAAACCTCTGAAACTGTAAGCTGGCCCCAATTAAAGGTTTGCCTTTATAAGAGTTGTCATGATCATTTTTTTTTTGTTTGTTTGTTTTGTTTTGTTTTGTTTTGTTTTGTTTTGTTTTTTTTTACAGCAACACAATCCAAACTAAGACACTGGCCATTTGGTCAGTTTTATTTATATACTGAAAGAAATTTCAACTATTCTTAAATATTCTCTGGTCTTTCTGAAATATATCCTATGATAAACTATAGTTTATATCAATCAATACAAAGTACCAGTTCTCCAGCCCAAGTGGCAATCAATGTGAACTTAGCTCTCTGCTTTATTTAGGGAAACATTGTGTGGCATGGATAAAGCCTGAGGTGAGAACCTCTCTCTTGCTTTGATTGATTGCCACTAGCCTTGGGTATTTGACTACCAGCTTTAGACTGAGAATAGCATGGTCATAAGCAGAGTACGTATAGGATTATAAAATGGTAGACCTGTTATTGCAAAGTTCGCCATCTCAGGAGCACTAACACTGTTTGTTCATGGCTTTCTTTGGCTTCTTTCCAGATGTCTTAGCAAAGGGACAGGGTGGAGGAAGAGAAGCATGTTGTAAACAACTGTATTATGTGGCTGGTGAGATGGAAATTCATTTAATGAAAAGGAAAGCAGGCTGAAAAATGGCTATCTTCTACTTCACCCTTCTCTTGTCTTTCCAGTGCCCACCAGAAAGGCAGCCGTGTGGGAGCCATGCCCGGCAGCAGCGATGCAGACAGGAGTACTGCACCTCTGAACTCTCATACTCCCCACTCCATGAAGTCCTTTCTGAACCTGTTACACAGATGTCCTGCTATTTCTTTCTCTGTTCCCTACAAGAACTGCCTTTGAGATTGACTATAATATCATTCAAAATACTCATTTCTCTCTTTGTGTAAATTACATTTTCTCTTCCATGACTTGCTCTTGCTTTTGATGTCCCTGTCTAGTGGAACTCAGAAGTGACCATGTGATTTGCTTTGGCCAATGACATGTCAATTCCACATACAAGCTTAAGAGGCAGATTATATAATTTATCTTTTTCCCTTCACAAAATTAGCAATGTCTTAGACAAAGGCAAGATCCATTGGCCTGGATTCCATTATGAGAACAGCAAAGAAGAGAATTACCTACACGACAGATGTGTTGGGTAAGAAATAAACGGGGAACATGAGTCATGGGATACTTGTGTAATTTGTTACTGCATGATAGGCAAGGGTGACAGATTTGACCCTTGTTTCATGGCTCTTTTCTCAATTTACTTGTGGTTTTGGGGTTGCAAAGCTCCTAGTAGCTTCTTGAAAGGAAGTTTATAATCAGCAGGACCTCACTGTCTGAAAGAAACAGAATGTTGGACTTGAGACAATACTTGAAATTATTGGCTATTTTCTCCCATTTTCCAATGCTTCTATTAAAAACTCCAGCTTTGGTGAGGGGAGGATACACATCTTCTTCTGGCTTCTATAGTTCTATAGGTATACACACACACACACACACACACACACACACGCAAATACACATAACTAAACATAAATCTTTTGGGGAAAAAAGTAAGACTGAGCTGGAGTTAGTGAGCTGAGTTGCTTAGCGTTAAGAACACTTGTTCTCTTGCAAAGGACCAGAGTTCAGTCTCTAGCACTCACATGGTGCCTCACAACTATCTCTAACTCCAGTTTCAGGTACTCTAAAGCTCTCTTCTAGCCTCTAGAAGAGGCACCACGTACACATACTGCACTTACATACACTCGGATAAAACATTCATACACATAAAATAAAAATAAGCAACATTTAAAACTAATCAAATAATAAAGAACAAGGCAATAAAGTGACCCAGTGGTGATCTGTGTGCATGGCCAGGACTTTACAACTGGACATCACTGAAGGAAACTGGAAAGTGAACAGAAGCTTCAGCTGGAAGACCTTTCTTGTGCCCATCTCACAATATGAGAGAGTATGTCCGCCATCAGTACGTTACTAGCTGAAATCATAACTTTCAAGTGAATGCTCCTTACCCATCCTTGTGTGCTCCTTTCCTGAATCTGGGAGTGGTTTGAAGGAGGTGTAGTCTTCAGTTCCATTCACAAGCTCAGGCACTGGCTTCCTTCTCTGCTGGGTCTGCTGTGTTTCCTCCATCTACTTCCTATCTTCCAAATGAGATAAATTATCTCAGCGGCTCTTATTTCCTTTCCTGCCACCATGCTAATGGGAGTGGGGTTTGCATTATTTTCTAACTGACAGTATAACTAATTAACACGGATTCATTGTCTTAAAAACAAAACATGTTTATTACTTATAGTCCTGGAGGGTTGGAGTTCAAGATTCATCTCATTATGCTAAAACCAAGATAGTAGTAGGCAGATCTGCTCACCTTCTGGAAATTCTAGCAGACACTGTTTCTTTTGGCTTTTCTAGCCCTGTCTGAGCTGTCTGAATTTCTTAGTTCATGGCCTTCTGCTCCATCTCCAATGCCAGCAGGAGAGCAAACCCTGATTTCTCCTCTCTCACCAACTCCCACTACTCTCGTTCTTTATAAGGATCGTTGTGACTGTCCAGCCACACTTCCCACGAGAATTGCCTGTCTCAAAGTCCTGACTTAATCATATCTACAAAAATACTTTCTACCAGATAACATAAATATTTAGAAGTTTTAGCAATTAGGACATGGTCATCTGTGAGGAACATTCCAGTGTCAGTGTCTGAGGCAGTCACAGTGACCTTGTCCTTGGAAAGTGTTTTACAGACTCTAAGAGTAAGCTTGTGTGGGAGGTGGTTAAATGGCTATTTCTCTCCTTTGAAGAAGACAGAGCAAGCAGAGAGACAAGGCCCAGCAGACAGCACATACTTATCCATTAATAGTAAGTGAAACCCTGGGGCACTGGGACCCTGTTCTTTTGGGTCAGCATTTGCATACTGCTGCTGCTGCTGCTTCTTCTTGTATGGGCCCTGAGGATCCTTGTCTCCTAGCTGCTTTGAAGACTGCATAAGTAGTTAAAGATACCCAAACTCCCCGTGGAACTCTCCAGTTTCTTCCTTTGTTATCTTCATGGATAGATGAGGTTTTTGAAGCCTTGGATTTGTACAACAGTATCTTCAGGGAGACCACTGATCTGCCTCACACAAGGTCAGGAAAAGCAGAGCAAAAGCATGTAATCCCTTTGCTTGACCAAGAGCCCAAATAGTTTTTGTCCTGATCTCAGTCACAGAGACTCTCCTCACATCTATTTCAGATGTAAATATACTAGGAGCATAGATGTCTTAATAGAAATAACTTAATCTCAATAAAGCCTCAAGCCATTCATGAGGTTATGACTGGTCCCCAGAAATGTTTTTGTAAACCCCACTAGTGCTTGGAGAAGAAGCTAACACTAAAAACAAGGAGCATGAGCAAAAGTGGAAAAAGAAGTAAGGGACATGAAACGTGTTTTTAAAAGACGTGCATATGAAGATTCTGAAAACCACACATCACTTAGTAACTTGGTGCTAGCTGTGAGCCAGCAGACAAGAATGAGAAAAGATGGAGTGGTACAACCTTTTTTTTTTTTTTTTTTTTTTTTTTTAAGTGACTTAGAAGGCTAAAGAGCTGGCTCAATGGTTAAGAGCGTTTGCTGCTCTTACAGAGAACCTGGTTCCATTCCCAGCATGCACATGGTGCTCCACAACTCTGTAATTCTAGTTCTAAGGAATCCTGTGCCCTCCTTAAACCTCCCCAGGCACCAGGCACACATGCAGTGCATGCACATACATGCAGGAAAAACAACCATATGCATAAATTATTTTTAAAATCTTTTTCAAAAAGATCATTTATAGCTGCAAGTTCTAAACTCAGATCTTAATTCTCAAGCTCACAGTCAGATCGTCTACAAGTCTATTAAGTATTTTTCACAGATAGAAGAGGAAATTGAAGCCCAAAGCCATTGGCAAAGAGGCCACAATCTGAAAACCCAATATCTAGGAGGCAGCCTAAAGAAAAAGAGCTTCCTGCCGGGCAGTGGTGGCGCACGCCTTTAATCCCAGCACTTGGGAGGCAGAGGCAGGTGGAATTCTGAGTTCGAGGCCAGCCTGGTCTACAGAGTGAGTTCCAGGACAGCCAGGGCTACACAGAGAAACCCTGTCTCAAAAAACAAAAAAAAAAAAACAAAAAAAAAAAAAAAAGAAAAAAGAAAGAAAAAGAAAAAGAGCTTCACTATTTCTAAAATAGGTTCATTGTTTCTCAAAAAGGCGAGACTAGTCTAGCCACTGAAAATGTGAAACACATAAGTATGATTGCAGATATTCTATAGAAATACCCTTTCCGTTCATTTAAAAAGAATTTGCTAAATTTTTCCTACATGGCAATACCATGCTAGGCACGAGGGATATGATGAATAAGGCATGTGTGCTGTCTGCCCTCACATAGTTAGAGTTACTAGCTATTAGACAATCCATAAAAAGTAACCGTGGCAGGGGCTCCCGCAGGAATACAGTTCAGGCACCTAAGCCAAAGTAAACTGCTTGTTGGCCTGGGGCCAGGGAACAGATTTTAGGTAGGGGTTCTCACTGTCAACAACATCTCTCAGAGCTCAACTAAAGAGCAGGGGCTCCTGCAGCCAAGATGGAGGAAGAGCTTGGGAAGAGGGTTGCAAGCAGCCTGGCCCTTGGCTAAGAATAGTAACAGGGTCTCTTGGAGGTCTTTCACCTGCTTCTGGTATCAAGCAGGGAAGCAACAGGGCTCACTTGAGCAGACAGCATTTTCAGTTGCTATGGCTCCTCCAGGTCATGGGATTACTTTGCTTGCTTTTCAAAGCAAGCTTCCCTTTCCCCCCACGCCTGCTGCATTTTACCAGCAGAGCTTGCAGCACACAAGTGTACAGATTCTGCAGAGAGACTGTCTTATGCCAACTCTAAGGATTCAGACATACTTCCTCTATGATCTCTGGTCTGTCATCTGTAAAGCATTCCCAATATCATGATTTTTCTTTCACCCAGTTGTCATGACAAGCAAACAAGATAGTACATTTATAAGTGTCTGGAGCAGTAGGTGGCACAAAGAAGACATTCAGTAAATCTTTTATTTGTTACTATTACTGTTTTAATTGCCAACCACTGGCCTTTGGGGCTTTTAAGACTTTTCAAGAAGGATTACGAACCGTTTGACTTTACTTAAGGCACTGTTTTCAGTTGAAAATAAAAACAGCAGAGAGGGCAACAGCACCTGCACATTATCATCTGAAATAATACTGCAAAGCAACCAGAATCTTGCTGATCACTTCTGCAGTTCTGACTCTGAGACATGGGAAGTCCAAAACACTTCAGTGAGGTCTTATTTTTCACATTTTATGGCATGGAAACAAAACTAAATATAACCAGCTATGTCAAAACCAGGTCCTCAAGAAGGCAACGCCTTGGTAGAGCTAACAGGATTTTGGCTGCAATACAGAAAATATAGATGCACCCAGGCCAGGCACGATCCATCTGAGGGAGACCTGCTGAGTGCACCAAATGGCCAGAAGGTTGAAGTTGGGGTTTAGTTGCATTCATTCAACAAATATTTGAGTATCATCTATGTATCAGCCACTCTTTTAAATATTAAAGATGAAGTAGGAATTGTGGGATCGTGCCTATCCTGGAGAATGCAAACAAGAAACAATAACTGAATTAACATATAGAATATTGGAAAGTAATGGTACTATGAGGAAAAAGAAAGCAAGTGTTGTGTAGCTACTGAAACAGCCTCCCAGAGCCAGGAGCTCATAAGACTCAAGAGGCTAAGGAAACATGTAAGGCTTGAGAAACTCAGAAATTTCTAAGATTCACAAGGCTGCTCCCCAAGTCTATATAAGCAGTGACCAGGTATGGGGGAGGTGCCTGAAGCTACAGCTGTCAGCCACATTGGGGATGGCTTTTGATGACAGCAGTTGCCTTCTGGTTACTGATACTCCCATAAGTCACCAAGCTAGACTTAAGCTCTCTCTCTCTCTCTCTCTCTCTCTCTCTCTCTCTCTCTCTCTCTCTCTTTCTCTCTCTCTCTCTCTGATGAAGAGATATTTGTTCACATTTTTTCAGGGAAAGTCATATAACAGTGGGAAAGGGAGATAAGCAGAGAAAATGAGCAGAAGGGTGGAGATGGGAGGAAGGAAAGAGTTGAGAGTTAGAGAGTTAGCTCCCTACAGAGTGTAAGTGCAAGGGTCTCTCGGAGGAGCACAAACCTCAAAACCTGAGGATAAAGAGAGAATATTCTAATCAACAGATAACAGAGATATCTAAGTGTGACAGCTATTCCTGGTTGTCAGCTTGACTATATCTAGAATGATCTACAATCCAGAAATGGAGGGAACACCTACCTGTGATCCAGATCTTGAGGCTGGAAGACATAGGCTTCTGACCCAGGCTTGAATTCCCATTGTTGGGTTAGTTGAACTGCAGACTATAAGTCATTCTAATAATTTCCCTTAATGTATAAAGACATTCTATAAGTTCTGTGACTCTAGAGAACCCTGACCAATATATCAAGGTCAAAAGAAAATGAACAGAAATCACCATGACATATGATGACGCCCCTGGTTGGACAAAGAGCACATGATCATCTCCTTAGTTGGACCAAGAGACATGCACAGTGTCTGTGTGTGTGTGCGTGCACTCCCATTGGTTTAGCTAGCAATATGCCCAGAGAATTAACTTAATAAAAAGTACCTCAGTCCATTCTGCCACTGTTCTCAGAAAAGCCTGCTAAGCCACACCACTCAGCAGTATCTCTCTTGGGATTGCTTCCACTCTCCAGAGTCTTTCTTGTTTTTCCTTAATAAATTTCACTTTGTTAACTCCTTTGTCTGTTATGTCTCATATCCATGTGAGACAACAAATTCAAAAGCCACTGGCTCAGGCCCAATCTGTTGACCATTAATCATCCAGCATCTTAGTTCTCTGGGTTAAGCCCACCAGCATTGAGAAAGGCCTTATTATTCTCAATGATTTGTCTACACTAGGATGGTGGGTTTGAATAAGAATGGGCCCCATAGACTCATTTGAATGCTTGGTCACAGGGAGTGGCACTATCAGGAGGTATGTCCTTGTTGAGGTAGGTGTGGCCTTTTGGAGGAAGTGTGTTACTAGGGGTAGGCTTTGAGGTTTCAGAAGCCTAAGTCATGCACAGTGTCTCTCTTCCTGCTTGCTGTCTGAGGATCTAGATGTAGAACTCTTTGTTCCTTCTCCAGCACCGTATCTGTCTGCATGCAGCTATGCCTTTAGCCATGATGATAATCTCTAAACTTATAAGCCAGCCCCAGTGAATGTTTTTCTTTATAAGGGTAGAACACTGGGAATTAATCCAGTTGAGGATTTAGCTCCAGAAAAAGGATTTGGAACAACAAATTCACTGTAAAGAACAGAAAAAATAGTACTAAGGCTGTGAGAAGAGGTAGATGTCAAGGGCTTTTGATACTCTGGGGTTTTTACCTCTAATTCTCATTCATCTCCTCTCTCTCTCTCACACACACACACATGTATGTATGTATGTACGTATATATTATGTATATTTATATTATATTATATATATTAGATTAGTTAATATTTAACTAGTTTTTTAGATACAACATATGAATTAACATGGGAAAAGGGTAACTGGTAAACATCAATAATAGTTATGAGTAGATCAGTGATTTCTCTTTATTGAAAGTCAAAATCACAGATGACTTATTAAGCATTTATAACAGTACCTTCTTACACTAATTTCAACTACAAATAAATAGTCCCACACATCCATCTACCCTGCAGGGGAAGCAGTAATGAATGAACCAGATGTTTGAAATGGCTCCATAGGGCGCATTCCCCCAAGAGAAACTCTAACCACCCATTCACTCCTTCATTCAAGAAACTTTTTTTTTTTTTAGTTTTTCACTGTATTTAATTAGCACTTGTCATTGTGGGGTTTGTTCTTTGAAGATTTTTACTCCTGGGCTCTATACCTTGCTTCTGGAATGCTCTGCAGCTGGCCTATAGCAACGCTGCAACTGGATCCTTGTAGTAGCCACCTTAAAGCATGCTGCCATTAGAACTTTAGGTCAGTCCTGACCACCTCAACATAGTGGCCATCTGGAGGAGGCTTCCTCTGACGTCCAGTTGCAGGAACTTCCTAATTGTAGGAATGTTGCTGATTCTTGTCTTAAACGCCTGCAGCAGAGGGAAGTCAGATAGCACAGGAGCACGCTGAGTTCTTCCACCATCAAAATGGCTTCTAGCAGCTGTATGTCTGCCCAACTGAGTTGGTTGCCTCTCTGTGGTCTTTTAAAATCTTTTTAAACACTGGGAAGTAACAGGTTTCATCACTGTCAAAGCATAGCTTTCCTCTTTTTCCTGAGAGGCTTTAAAGGGAGCCTCAGCAATCATCATCAGGTCCTGGGTGCCATCAGCATACATGCCAATCCTGATTCTCTCCTTCAGGTCTTTTCCATACAAGTTGTGCTTGGCAGCAAGGTAGCTGAGGATGGCTGTGGTCTGTGTCAGCAGCATTCCATCTATTTCAACCAAAGGTACTTGGCCAAAAGCAGGCATCCATCCTTTTCTAACTTCTCATATTGTTCCCTTGTCTCGAGAAATTCTTCTTCAAACTCCACTCCAGCTGAAGCCAGCAGCCAGCGGATTGACCCTATCCTTCCCCTGCCTTGAAAGTAGTAGAGCTTGGGTTTGGCTTCCATGACGCCTGGTTCAGAGTTTCCTTATTCTTGTGGGATTTTGTCTCTTGGCACTCAGGAAAACTAGGAAACTTTGTTGAGGTGGGGATGTTGAGTTCAAGCCCAGAACAGGGAAAAAAAAAATATTGAACATCTATTATGTGCCAGTTACTATTGAGGCAAGGTCAATGACATAAGCTTTCCTTCAAAGAGCTCATGGGATAAATAAAGCATGTGAGCAGATGAATGAGTATGTAATTAGAAATCTCTAATAGATAAAGACATACATGTATGTGGTGATTTGAGTGAAAATGATCCCCAGAGCCCCACATATTTGACTATTTGGTCCCCAGTTGGTGGGACTGTTTAGGAAGGATTAGAAGGTAGCTTTGTTGGAGTAGGTGTGATCTTGGAGGAAGTACGTCATTGTGGGTGGGCTTTGAGGCTTCAAAAGCCCAAGCTGGGCCTAGTGTGTCTCTCTCTTCCTGCTGCCTGGAGATCTGGATGTAGAACTCTCAGCTATTTCTCTAGCACAGTATCTGTCTGCACGCTGCCATGTTCCCCACCATGATGATAATGGACCAAACCTCTGAAACTGTAAGCCAGCCACAATCAAATGCTTCCTTTGATAAGCGCTGCTGTGGTCATGCTGTCTCTTCCCAGAAATAGAACAGTAACAGACACTGTCAGCCAGCTACTGCTCCAGTGCCATGCTTACTTACCTGCCTGCTCCCGTGTTCTTTGTCATAATGATCATGAACTCTACTACTCTATGGAACCGTGAGCTCCAAATTAAATGTTTTCTCTTATAAGTTGCCATAGTCGTGGTGTCTCTTCGTAGCAATAAAAAAGTAACTAAGTCATTGTTCATATAGAATTAAGACATTGTACATATAAGAGGCAATGGTGAATGGTGTGATTTACTATTTCGTTGTGGAGTCCTTTGTGCCATTCATGGTGTTGAGGCTCTTAAAGAGAAATATTTAGGATTTCAACTGTTATATTAGTACTTAAATTTTACTAAATTAGAAGAAAAATTCCTTGTCTTCATTTTGATTGTGGAAGTAAGCAAGAAAGTAAACAGACTCAAAACAGACACGTTTCAATTTTGTTTGACAACATATAGCCCATTTGTTATGTTAGGGGATGGTCTAGATAGTAGTTCTTAGCCTACTTAATAGTAAACATAAAATGAAGCAAATTAAGTTGTATGTGTGAAGTCACATCTCATTAAGACAGGGCCCGGGGGACAAGGCAAAGGGATTCCAGAAAACTTGTGCACGAATGGTGTTAAGTTGCAATTTTAAGCTGTATGAGAAAAGCCTCAGTAAAACTTCAGACCCACTTGGCGGAAAGATTCTAAGGATATGACAGTGTGGGCTCTCTGAAAAACAAACCTTTTGAGTATAAAGGAACAGCTTAATGTGCCCAAAGCAGGAAGTAAGGGATGTCAGGGCAGGTTTCTCAAGATGCTTTGTAACAACCCAGGAAAGAGATGAAGGTTGGTATGGACCAGGCTCATGTGCACTACAGACAGTCAGTGCAAAAATATATCTCGGGATATATTTTTAAGGGACCAATGAGGTTTTCTTTTGGAAGAGATGTGGAACAAAGATAGGTTCTATCAAACAGCCAACATTTTAACCTCACTAATTAAGATAGGAAAGGCTGAAGCAATCTGATGGGAACAACGACTCTATTTTGAACAGATTGAATTTAAGGTCTAGTAGCCACTTGTTGAACCTTAGATGGTCCCAGCCTTGCTTGTGGTTCTTTGGGGCCTTTGGCTGCTGTTCTACTGCTACAGAACAACTGACTTCTGGCAGTAGACCCTATAGCACTCTGCTTTGTGCCCAGGCAGCATGTCTTAAAAGAGTTGGACATCCACATGTAATAGAAGTTTGTTTGCATTATTGAGATAAAGAGGGAGTGGTGTAAGCATGCCTGTGACTGAATCTTGATCTGTCCTTTTCTCTGATTTCCTGAGATTCTTCTCTCTAAGAAAATAGTACAGAGGCTTTTGCCTCAAGTTCTGCCTCCTGGGACAACATAAGCTAAGACAATATCTAACACATGGTAGGGCTGGGGGGAAAGGGTTGTTTAAATGAGTCACAGTTTGGGAGAGTGATTTAGTAAGATGAAAACTTAAATGTTGTGAATATAGACACTGCTAGACATGGTGGGCAATGGGTACCATCATGATACTGGTTGAAAATACAAAGAAATGAACAAAAAGCAGACAGTTTGAATATTTTGGTCTCTGTGAGAGCAGAGACAATAAGTTCTATTCCCTGTTGTCCCTCCAATTTCTAGAAAAGTGCATGGCACAAAGTTGGTGTTCAACAGGGAATTTTAAGTTGAATGGAGTAGATTGTCTTGGCCTTGGGGTTAGATAGGAAAGAAAATCAAGCCATAGAAGTGATGAACTGGAATAGGCAGGTTCAAAGAACTTGAACTCTATGAAGGTGAGACTTAGGTCTAACAGCAGAAGCAAGAGAGGAAAATAACAGAAAAAGGAAGCTGTGGTTAGAGAAAAGCTCTCAAGCACACTTTCCGCTTGAAGCCTTTTATAATCATCTCGTGGGATGTTCCCCCTCCTGCACCTCTTTGAAGACACTGCATCGTTTACTGTGTCAAGTTATATCCACCTGGCCTACTTTCATCTCTTTCTTCACCCCTAATATGGACCTTATCTTCCAAGAGACTGAATTTGACAAATAGAAGTGACTTCAAGTCCCAGAAACACAAATTGTGTGTTTGAAAGTTTAGCATTCCTGGTTTATGTCTATGGTATACAGACTGAAGCTGGATTTCACATTTAGATTGTGCCCAAAAGTACAGCAAAATAACTTGCCTTGCATGAATGAGTTCATCTGGGTCAGAGGCCACTAGACAGAAAACATGACTTAACTGTTTGAGTCCCATTGGTCTGATAGTATGATGCAGGTAGAAAAGAGCTGACAGGCCTGCTGTTAGAATGCACTTTAGAATTTGACAAACGAGGCTTAAAGGTCAATGTGAATAAAAGGGAAAGGTGCACATAAAAAGCATGGTTAAAAGTTTGGCAAGTGTCTTAGATTGCTTTCTATTGCTGTGATAAACACTGCCCCCAAACCAACTTAGAGCAGAAAGGGTTTATTTCAGCTTACAACTCCCAGGTCAACAGTTCAACAAAGAGAAGGCAGGAAGTCAAGGCAGGAATTAAAGCCCAGGCCATAGAAGAATGTTGTTTAATGGCTTGCTCTCCTTGGTTTGTTCAGGTTACTTTTTTATACAATCTGGGGATACCTGAGTAGGGGTATCTCACATACTCAGATACTCATGGGTATCCTGAGTAGCCCACAGTGGGCTGCCATCCCCACTCAGGTCAACTGTACAGGTTGAGGGAGAAGAGGGCATGAGATCCCCTGGGACAGTATCGACAGGCTGTTGCAAGTTGTCATGTGGGTACCAGAAAGGAACCTGGTTCCTCTGCAAGTGTTCTTAATTGCTAACACACCTTTCCACCCAATCAGTACGCTTACAAAAGGAGTTCTTGACCTCTTTCACATTGTGAAGCTATACGGAGAAAATAACCACTTGCACTCCAGACGATGGACACATTCAGAGCCTGGTCATACTGGTAGTTTGCTCTCAGACTTCCAGATTCTAGAACTGGGAGAAACTTGTTTACAAGATGATGAGTCTAAATGCGTTATATAACAAGCCATGTTCACTAAGAGTCAGGATTTGAACCTAAAGATGTTATAAAAAAATAATCTGGAATCATACAGAAACTCACTGTTTATTCAATAAATATTTAGTGAGCACTGCTATATTCTAGACATCACGTTCCTGGGAATGGGAAAGAAGAAAAGCAGGCAGTCAGAAGGTAGAGGGACTCGTGCCCTATATACACATTACAGTAAGAGTTAACAAATAATCACAGGTATGAAGAATCAGAAGAGAAAGTGACAGTTTACTACTTGGTAAGAGTAAAGCATTCTGGGGAAAGGAGATGACAAGGGCAAAGCCTCGAGGTAAGAGCCTGACCTAGGAGGGAAAGGGGGAGAAGCGAAGCGCCTGTAAATGGACTAGTAAATATGGCTGGAGAACAGAGAGTAAAGGAGACAGATGGCGGAGGTACGAGAGACAAGTCCAGATAATGGAGCTTTAGCCAGTGTTTATGAAGCAAAAGGAAACCACTTGCAGGGCTTTAGGAAGGGCAGTGACCTGACTGGATCTGTATCATTACAATTCGTTTGACAGCCAGGGACAGTTTTAGAGAATGTGGGCAGTGGCCACTGCAGGACTCTAATCAAGAAATGAAGGCAGCTTAAGTGGGCTCGGTTTCTAGTGTATCTGAATAGATGTCCTGACCTTTATTGAACTAAGGACCATGGGAGGAAAGTTAGGAGGGGTATGAAAACTCAAGTTGAGTAGGACTACATACTCTCTTCATCCAGCCACATGGACCGGGACCTGTAGCAGAGGCTGCTGGGAAGAGGAATTCAGAGTCCCAGGGTGAGACCTAACTAAGACTGGAGAGTCTGAGAGAAGGCATTTGAAGCCAGTGGAAGAGGATGAGACCACCTAGGGAAGAGACTACGAAAGGACTGTGGAGGGCTCAGATGATTCCAGCACAGGAGTTAAAGGAGAATCTAGCTGTTGAGGAGTAGGGTTAAAAGGAAAACTGGCAAGAGAAGAGGGGAGGGGGTGTTTGGAAGAGTCAGACAGCGTCAAATGCTGGGATGGTCTTGTAAATGCAAGCCGAAAAACCACATAGACAGGAAGAATGTGACAATTCAGAGCCACTGAAAATAGAGAGGGATGGTAAGAGACAGGTGGAACTTGGAGAGAGGCTTAAGGAGGAAGTTTCTATATTTTATGTATTGGCCACACACACTACTGCGTACTGTGATGTAAGTGCTGAGGTCAAAGGACAACTTGGGGGGGATGGTTCTCTCCTTCTACCACGTGGGTTCTGGCAATTGACTTTAGATTATCTGGCTTGGTGGCAAGGACCTTTATCCATCTCACCAGTGACACAAGAGTCTTTTTCAAGAGAGGAAGAGGTGTTAGCATGCTAACAGTTCTGGTTAGAAACAAGGAAAATCAAGCTACTCTTCAGTGCAATGTCCGTGGGAAAGCAGGAACGGATAGGACACACAGAATGAAGGCAAGCTCAGTGTTAGAAAACGGCAATAAGGGCTGGTGTCCAGCAGGAACAAAACTATAGGAAGAAGGCTGAACAGCTCAACAACAATAAAAAAAAGTGAAGGGCTGGTGGTTAGGAGCAACTCAGTGAGAAGTTGCGGTAGTTTTGAGGCTACGGAAGTCACACTGTCAAGTTCCAGGGTGCAAAAGGTATAAGCTGCGCAGCAGCAGCACGCCACCGCAGCAGAAAGGGCTAAGAAAAGGCAACACAGGATGTCGCGGGCAGGTAGGGTGAGGGTCTATTTCAAGTGTAGACGGCAGCATGGCTGATCATTTCTCTTAACCTCAGTGGGGGGGACAGTACCAAGTACCCAGGGCTTTGGCTGTCCGCAAAGCGGAGCTGAAGCCCACATGCCACGTGTGTCATAGCTTTCTTCCCAGCAAAGAACCAGCTCGGCCCCGTGCAGATAGTTCTGGGAGGACTCCCCTGGCGGGTGGCCGGCGTCTGCAACCTTCCAACGCCGCCCGCGCGGCGAGTCAAAGTTCCCTGGCGGTCTGCTTCCGCCGAAGGATCAGACCGAACGGGGGTTTCCAGCAAGTCCCCGCCACCCCGGGAATCCCCCCATCTGGCCACACACAAACCCCGCTTCCTTCAAATCTCCTCAGCTGGCGTCCGAAGCCTCCACCCGCCACAGTGAGACTCGGACCGTTCCTCCAGAGCGGGTGCCAGCCAGCCTACACCAGCCTTCCCCTACCAACCCCTTCGCAGCTCCCGGAAGAAGCCGAAGGCTTTCGGCAGGTTCCGCAAGTAGCGCGGGGGCGGGGCCTGTCGAGCGGCTCCGGGTCGAGTTCGGCTGTTTCCGTGAGTGGCCGCTGCGCACTCGGCACTGGGCGGCGCTGGCTGGCTCCCTGGCTGCGGCTCCTCAGTCGGCGGCGGCTGCTGCTGCCTGTGGCCCGGGCGGCTGGGAGAAGCGGAGTGTTGGTGAGTGACGCGGCGGAGGTGTAGTTTGACGCGGTGTGTTACGTGGGGGAGAGAATAAAACTCCAGCGAGATCCGGGCCGCGAACGAAAGCAGTGACGGAGGAGCTTGTACCACCGGTAAGAGGAGCAGGAGGAGGAGGCAGGAGCCAGAGAGAGCCGGGGGGACAGAGGGGGGCCGGGGAGGCGCCGGACACCCGCGCTCGGGGCCTTCCCCTCGCAGGAGGGGCCGCGGTAAAGATGGAGCCTCCGCCCGAGCCCCACAACACCGCCGCCGCTCGCAGCGAACAAAGAATAATGGCGGCGGACTGGAGCCAGCGGCGGCCGGGCGGCAGCGACTCTGCCTGCAGCCAGCGGCGGCGCTCATGGCGGGGGGCGGCCGGGGCGGGGTGCGAGCGAGCGGGCGGCCGGCCGCAGCAAGCTGGCGCCCGCATTCCCGCCGCCGGGCCGGGCCGGGCCGGGCGCGGAGCTGGAGCAGAGCGGAGCCGCCCCGGGGGAGGCCGCCTGCCGCCGCCGCCCGTTCCTCGCCGCCGCCGCCGCCGCCCGCCTGCTCGCTCGCTCGCTCCGGCTGTGCCGGGCTGGCCGCCCGGGCCGCCGCCTGGGTGCCCGTGGGGGGTGGAGGAGGAGGAGGAGGAGGAGGAAGAAGGAGACAGTTGAGGGCAGAGGAGGTGAAGGTGCTGCCGCTTTCGCGCCGGTGCCCGCTCGGCGAGCCGCAACGTCCGACCTGCTTTCCTCTCCGCTCTTTGTGCAATAAAGTTCGAAACCCAAGGTTTTCTCTGGTGCTGTATTTTATTCTTGCCCCTCTCCCCTGCTCCCACGCGGTTGGAGAAAATGCTGTTTTCTGCCCTAGGGTGTTTTAAAGGTTTGGGGTTTTTTGTTTTTTTGGGGTTTTTTTTTTGTTTGTTTGTTTTTGTTTTTTTTTTTTTTTTACTATTTCCCTCACCCCTCGGTTTTGAAGATGAAGAACAACTCAGTAGTCATGGGAATGCATTCTTTTGGGAAGGAAAGAGGTGCTAAGAAAACATATTTGCAATTTTTGCAGAAACTGTTGGGATCTTGTGAAAAGGAAGCTGGTGTTTGAAAACAGTTTCGGTTTTAACCCTTTCCAATAAGATAATAATCACTTGAGGTAAATCATTTTGAAACCCTTCTTAGAAACGAATATTAGTGGAGGTACTTTTTATTTTATATCATTTGACGGAGGCAGTCTTGCCAAGGATTTTTGAGTCATCCGGATCTCCCCTTAGCCTTGCTCACTCACTGCCATGCTTCTCACATGCTTCTGTCTGAACTTTAATGGAGGATTGATATAATTCTCACTCTAAAAATAGTCATTGAAACTATCCATTATTTGTATTTTGCAGTGGGTAATCCCAGTCTGAGGTTAATGACAATTTAAGCCAGCAGGGGTTGTGGTGTTCCTTTTTTTCCCTTCACCTAGAACACCTGCAAAGGGGACTGTCAAAAGTCATTGACAACTTAGAGATCGAGTGACATTTTTAAAAGACATTGCAGTATGACCTCTTTAAACCTGCCATACGTCCTCAAAGAGTTTGATTCTATCCTCAGTTTTCGTCACATCTGCCTTCTAAAGAATCTAGCATAAGATACCTTTGGGCCGGCTATTGAAATCTTGGGCCCCTACAGATCATTTCCCAATTGAAAAGCAAAGCCCCAAATTTTAGTTGATTTGAAAGATGCATCATTTTTTGGTTTTGGTTTTTTTTTTTTTTAAAACAACCAGTTACTGTGCAATTGAATCGTGATTGGGCCATACAAGGCTTTTGGTTAGGAATAAATCTTGATTGGTAATAGGACCATTGTGTTTGACTTTTTTCCCATGTGTCAGGACTCTGAAACGTGATGGTTAGATTGCTAGTCTTTAGCTCTTCAATTTGCCATTGTCAAGAAAATTAAGACGAAATAGGAGTATTTCCGTAGGCTTGAGAAGACGATTTTGTTTCCACACAGTGAAGAAGTTATACATGGTAATGATGATGATAAAATAGTTTTTCGAAAGATTTTCTACAAACCAATAGAGATGATATATGAAGATGAGTCTTCCCTTGTGAGAATAAAAAAGTTTCCTTACGTGTTGTTCCTCCAGTGTTGACCAAGAGATACTTTAAATTTTATTTATGGGATCCTTTATGGAGAATCAAACTGATTTTCAGCGATTGCAAGTGAAACTTGGAGCACTTTTTGTGTACATTAATTTTCAAGCATTCACCTGGAACCTGGCAATAAATTATAATTTTCTCTTGCAGTGAAAGTGCAGCACCATGTGCTTCCCTCCTCTTCCTCCTTTCTCTCTTTTAGTTTTTTTTTTTTTTTTTTTATGGACCTGTGCATTTAGAACGCTAATGAATTAGTAAAATAACTAACAGATACTAAATAAGTGTTGCCTTTGGGATTTAAAACTACTGTTTTGTATTCTGTTTGAACAGAATTTCTCACAAGGCCCTGAAGAAAGAGACCCAATCCATAATATTCTTCTACTTTCAGACACTCATATATCAGCTCTGAAATTAGAGATTTTAGTTTTCTTACAGAAATAGTTTTGTCACTTGTAAAACCCTTGGTTTTGTTAGCATGGTTTTTTAATATTTATTTATTTATTTAATGCATATGACGAGTACACAGTAGCTATCTTCAGACACACCAGAAGAGGGCATTGGATCTCATTACAGATGGTTGTGAGCCACCATGTGGTTGCTGGGAATTGAACTCAGGACCTCTGGAAGAACAGTCAGTGCTCTCAACCGCTGAGCCATCTCTCCAGCCCCATGTTTTTGTTTTGTTTTGTTTTTAATAAAAATCTCATACGCCTTTTTTTAAACAGTAAAGAATATTGTTTACTTGTGACAGTGCTTACACTGTGTCCCTAAAAAGTTAATTATAAACAGGTAAGTTGGCAGCTACAGTCATATAAACTCACCTGTTATGCATTCATGTGAACATCTTTCTTGCTGTATTACTTCTAGTGGTAGTTTCATTATTTTGAATAGGTAGAGCTCAAATCTGAGCTTAAGAATATAATAGATATCAGAAAATAGATAATTATAGCAGTTTATTCCTCATGCATGTGTGATCTTGACTGCCCTGCTGAACATTTGACAGTCGTCACTGGTAATGTGAATATTTAACACTACAATGAAAGAGCATCTATCTAGTTTGGGAAATCATAAGTGTGGGTTTGAATCCTAGCCAGTCCTGTCACATGCTTGCACTTGGGAGTTTTGTAACCATGGGAAACTGTCTGCTTTCTCTGCCTTAGTTTCTTCATTTATAAAGTTAAAATAATATCATATAGTCCTGGGGGTTTTGAGATAAATAGAAAGTACTTTTCCTAAGGTGTGTTTAACTGTTCATCTTACCTTTTACCTTTTACCTTTGGGGCTTCCTAAAATGTCATAATTTCTCCAAACTATTATTAAAATACAGTTGGCCAGAAAGTCAAATCCAATGAGGAATTTTACCGTCTTTACGAACAAGGAACTGTTGGGAACAGTTATTTGTCATTAGAAAACAATCAAAGGAAAGAGAACACTCTTGATGAGCTGAAAAGGAGTCTTGGTATTTTCAGGTTTTTTTTTTTTTAATTATTCAGGTGGTTAAGTACAAAACATAAGGTGTAGCAAAATATCCTATATTCTGTGCCATCTAGTGTTGCCTACATGTTTTCAGAGATGCTCTGTCCATAATACATGCAAACATGTATGTGTATCTCCCTCGTTATATAGATAATAGTATACCATACAATGTCTTGAATTCTGTTCTCTCTTACCTGTTTGACACTCATTTCCCAGGCTACTTATAATGATTTAACAATTGGTTTGTATAAGCATGTAAAGACCTTTTGAAAAAGATCTTTAAATTGTGTGTGTGTGTGTGTGTGTGTGTGTGTGTGTGTGTGTGTGTGTGTGTGAGAGAGAGAGAGAGAGAGAGAGAGAGAGAGAATATGAATGGGCACAGTGTCTGTGTAGGAGCCCAAGATGGTCAGAAGAGGACATCGAATCCCCTGGAACTGCAGTTGTGAGCCACCGTATGGATATTGGGACTGAACCTGGGTCCTCTGCAAGAGCACTGTACTCTTAACCACTGGGCTATCTCTCCAACCTGGACCTTTTAAAAGAAGCATGTATATAGGGATATACTTAAATTTATTAACTTTTTAGTAAGTAAGCTGATTCTATTTCTAGGTCAAGCATACACCTTTTTAAATTGTAATGCCACCAAGCTTGGTATTAGTTAGTTCATACCTTTAATCCCAGCACTCGGGGCAAAGGCTGCCAGATCTCTAAATTCAAGGCCAGCCTTGTCTACAAAGAAGTTCTAGCAAGGGCTGCATAGTGAAACCTAGTCTCAAACACAAACTTTATGTAAGTAAAACTCATTTGAATGAAAAGTAATGGAATTGTTTATGAGAGGAAGTTGAGGTTTAATTTAAACTGCCTTATTTTTAGCTCCACTTTATAAAAGCTGTACTTAAAAGATTGATATGTATATAGGGACAAGCAAGCTATGAGCTTAGACTGACTGACTTTGCTTCAGTAAAATTCTTACCATCCTGAACTTTGAATTACTATTTTGACCAAAAAAGTATTGGAAGTTTTCTCTACTGGTTAAAAAAAAAAAAAAAATTAATTTAGTCCAGTGGTTTTTTTTTTTTTTTTTTTTTTTAATGGAGATGGTTCTTTTCTGTTAATTTTGGTTGTTTGAGGAGGGTCTTGTTGTGTAGTCTAGATTATCCTAGAACTATTATGTAGCTTAGGCTGGCCTCAGACATGAAGTCATTCTATCATAGCTTGTAGAGCTTGTAGCCTTTGTGTGCTAGGATTACAGTATGTTTTTTAAAAAAAAACATTTCTTGGTATAATTAGTGAGTTTTGTATGTCATGCTTAAAAAGAAAACAAGTAGGATGATGCACATGTGTCTCCTGGGAATCACACTGCACTGCTGCTTTTTTTTAGTTGTTGAAAGCTCTTAGTCAGTTGGACTATGTAAAATACATTTCAACCTCAGCACTGAACAAGTCTCATTAGCTCTTTGTTTCCTTCTTGCCTCTTCAAAGCAGCTTAAGCTATAGTAGGTTTTAGGTATAGTGTTACAGATTTTCTAAACAGTGCATCCCACTGTTTTCTTTTCGTTATTAAATAAAGCTATCACGATAGAGTTAATTGTCTGTATAGTTAAAGGTTTAAGTTGAGAATGAAACTGTTGTGGTTGTGCAGGCTACAGCTTTACAAGACTACTCTTACTGTTATTTGGAGGTTTTCTTAGTATTATAAAATATTAACATACTGCTTTTAACCTGCATAATTAAGGTGTACACAACATGTTTGTATAGATTTGCTAAGAATAGGATAGATGATTGAAGTTTATAAAGGCAGGTGACTAGGTGACTTGTGTGTATTTGCAAGCTATCAGTAAGGTACATGGTTTCTTGGTGTCTTTAGGTCTTCCTTCAGTTTAATATTTTGTTTGAATCATTGTTTTTGTTTTGTTTTGTTTTTCCAGAGTGGGCTTCTCTGTGTAGCCCTGGCTGCCCTGGAACTTGTGTGTTATGTAGAACAGGCTGGCCTTGAATTCAGAGATCCATCTGTTTCTGCTTCCCAGATGTTGGGATTAAGGCATGGCTGATGTAGAATAATTATTTTATACACACAGATGCTGACTTTATTTTTACAAATAAAGTAAGTGTAGACTTACTTCATAAATGTAGGTTTTCAAGTTTGAATGAGGGTAGCCATTTAGTTTTCCCCATCACTCAATATGAGCACACTCTTGTCTCAGGTTCTGATTTTGGTTAGCTTATGTTCTCTTCATTCTTCCAGACAAGTTCATTTAAAATACATTTTATTATTTTGTCTAGATTTTTGGTTATCTATTGGATTACCTAAATTGTCTTTCATATTCTCCTTCATTTTAAGAGTTAAAATTATCTATAATTTCTGCACACATTAGATGGTCCAGCCATGAAAAATTGTCCAGAACTAAGTACTTAATTCTTGAGGCTATTTACATAAATATCAAAGCAGCAGTTGGGACTGGTTATGTGACTCAATGAGAGCACTTGCCTATTATGAACAAGGCCCTGGGTTTGATCTAAATAGATCAAAGGAAGGTGTGGGGAGGAGGTGATCTAGGGGATTGATAGAGAATTTTTTTTCTAAGAGGAGAAAAGATTGATTCTTGGTACAAGCAGAGTGAGCTGAATGGGAAGATAAAATCACTACTTACTATTCATGAAGTAAAGGATGTGTCTTAATGTTGACTAATACCAGTAGTGATGGAATTTTCTTTCCCAAACATTAATGGATCCTCTTTGAAACTAAGATTTATTCAATAGGTTTTAGTTGTATTCTAATAACCTGGTTATTTGAATGTGAGATTCTGGTTTTAATTATGATATAGATGTAACAAACAATGTTTAATTCGACCAGGATATAATGAAATATTTTCCAGAAATTTATCCCTGCTTGTTTTAGCAATTGACAAAAAGAGACTTGGAAGTCTCTTATTTTTCATCACCAAAGTGATAATTATTTATTGCTTATTTGAAGAATTTTTAATTCTTCTTAAAGTTTTTCTTTTTTGTGTGATTTTGTTTGTTTTGAGACAGAAATTTTCAGTCGTGACTTGGCTGTCCTGGAACTCATTTTGTGGACCAGGTTGGCCTTAGACTCAAGATATTTATCTACCTTAGCCTTCTGTGCCGGGGTTAAAAGTGGTATCATTTTCTTCAATCAATAGAAGCCTATAGTTCGCTGCAAATAATAATAGTAATATCCTGCTGTTATATGTTGCTGCTTATCACCCTAATTTGTTCTTGGATTATTTGATGGTCATCAATTCATAGTTGGTAGAATAATCACAAGAAGGTTTATTCAGGTAGTTAAGAAAATAATTCCTGGATTTTGCATGAAGATACTTAGATGCTGTAAGTAAAAAAGTCTAAATATGTCTCCTACCCACAAAGAATTTGCAGTACATACTGTAGGGTGTGGTGATGCAAGGGTAAATCTCTACTGTCATGAAGAGCTATAGAGTTTAGAAGAGAAAAGAATTCACATGGGAAATTCTGATGGGCAGGTAGCATTTAAATGGAGTATTGAAAAAATTTTATAGAAGTAAAAAGAATATATCATAGGCAGTAAAATGGACAACCAAAGGATATAGAAATTGGTGAAGAGAATGTTAAATTAGCTACAGGTCGACATTTTAAGGAATCCTGAATATGAATCCTTATGGCACAAGTTTATATTTTATATAAGAAGCAAGTGTGTTTGTGTGCATTTGCTTGTGTATGTATACATTATACACATATATGTATATGAACAATACAATGACTATCTTAAAATATAGTTTTTTGATTTCCAGTGTATTATATTATAAAGGACACCATAGCTTCTCTATCAACTTTTTTGAAATGTTATATATAATCTTCCCATTTGGTAGGTACAGTTCTATGATTTTTAATGTTGTTAGCCAGTTGTGCATCTACTGCCACAGTCAGGCCTGGGACATATTCACCACCTCAGAAAGAAACCATCACCCTTTAAGCTTCCCACACAGCAGCCCAAGACAACTGCTAGTCTCCTTTGTGCTTTATTACTTTGTTTTTGAACATTTCATATGAATAAAAACATACAGTGTATTATCATAATGGTGAACTTCTTAGCATAATGTTTTCAAAGTCCACCCATGTAGTGTTTATCAGTACTAATTTTTGATTGACTTGTTTTTCATCTTCATTTTCTTATATGAGTCACTAAGAAGTGGCAATTTTGAATATAACATAATAATTGGCTAAATTTTTTAGTAAATTTATGGTGTCAGAGTAGGTATAGTGTATAACTTATAAACTACTTGGGAAATTTATATATAACTTTGGAATTTTAGTGCCTTTGTTTGTTTAAAGAATACTAAACTAGCCCTGTGGGATATAAATGATGTATTCACTGTTATGGGAGATTGCTCGGTTTTTGTCGCATTCTCTCTGTGGGAAAAGTTTTCAAGGCTCTTGTTTTATTAATAACTCCTGAAGTTTGTCTCTAAGCAGTATCAGCTTTAGTTTATAAATAGCTCACTGGAGGGGATATTCTAGTATAGGTCATGGAAAGTGCATTAATTTTTTTATTTTATTAATCAGATCTTTATCAGTAGAGAGGTCATGCTCCCCTCCCCAATTTCTTATATGCCAGTTATTTCCAAATGGATGTGCATGCTTTTCAATAACTTACCAAACAGTAATGCTTGTTTAGAGGGAATATTTATAGGTATCCAGGTCATAACTATTATATGTGTTTCCTTTGATACAATATTTCATCTCTGACTAGATTGTAAGCTCTTCAAGAGAATGTTCTTGTGTGTTTTAATTTGTTACTTCTTGGACATCCATTATGCAGGAAACAGAACATTAGTGATTTATTTATTTATTTATTTATTTTAGGGTCATAAATTTGAAAGGAAGGGTTAGCAGTATCCTTTTAGAGTTGTACAGATTAGAGAAAACAAACAAAACATGTGTACTGTAATTGTTGATTTTCTTTCCCTGAGACAGGGTTTCTCTGTGTAACCAGCCCTTAAACTCAGAGATAAGTCTGCCTTTACCTCCCAAGTTCTGGGATGTAGGTGTGTGCTCCAGACCCAGCTTATTTGCAGGTTTTGTTTTGTTTTTAAGATAAAGAGGAAGTCCATTTGTTTGTAGCTTTAAAAAAGTCTTCTGTGCTTTGGATTTTTGTTAATCCTTATGCTTTACACAGTGGTATCTTCCTCTAAAGCCTCAGCATAGTGCTGAGATTGTGTTGATCTAAATAACATCTTGAGAAATGAGTGTCAAGGTAGTAAAAAAGTATGTCTCCCTGGAAGGTCGGATGTGATGTTGATTACTTCAAAACCAAAGATAAAAACACTGAACTTAAATAAGTCTTCTCTCAAAACTGTACATAAAGAAAAATATTTTGTCTGATACTATAATAGTAGATGCATGTCATTATATATTTGTCCAGATTCAGTGTGTAGTACCAAGAATAAACCATGATGTCAAAAATAAATACAATAAAAATACATAAAGTTTGTATCATTGTCTACATGCTATTTATCAGCTTTATAGAATATCCGTGGTCTGTTTTAAATATGGTCTGCTATATCTTACGTTTTTTTTATTTGCTGACTGACTGGTAAGCAACATTAAAATGACTTTCATATTTCTTTCTATTCTGTATAGCTTCACTGTTGACTATACAGACAGTTCTCTACTTTTATAATATTGAAGACAGTAAGGATAGCCCTGAAGCCTATAAATTCCTTATAGACCTTTCAGCATCTCTAGTTAATCTGGTTAAAGCCAGAATGTGTGTTCTATGACCCTTGCCCTGTCATGCAGTCCCACCTCAAGGGGCTGAGTTTTCACTGTTCTATATCTGACTTATAAATATTTCATTAAGAATTTCAAGACTTAGTTCAAAATCACTAACACTGCTGCTTAAACTTACAGACCTCTTCTTTGAAAAAAAAAACAAAAAAAAACAAAAAAAACCAAAAAAACACCACAGCCGGGCGGTGGTGGCTCATGCCTTTAATCCCAGCACTTGGGAGGCAGAGGCAGATGGATTTCTGAGTTCGAGGCCAGCCTGGTCTACAGAATGAGTTCCAGGATAGCCAGGGCTACACAGAGAAACCCTGTCTCAAAAAACCAAAAAAAAAAAAAAAAAAAAAAAAAAAAAAGAAAGAAAGAAAGAAAAGAAAAAAAACACCACAAAATCAAAACACGTAGGCGTTCAGTGTCTATTGAATGTAGTCTCACACAGTCATTTAGGATTTGCTGACCACCTCAGATAAAATACTAAATATTTAACTACAGATCATACATAACTTTGGGGTCCTTACAGTTTGGGAATTGAACTAGTTTAACTTAAAGACAGCCTTGCTCTCTTTCAGTGTGGAAACTACTTTTATAAAAGTAACTACTTGAAGGTGTATAGTGCTTTTTATTTTTAAGAAATAAGCTTCTGGGGCTGAAGAAGTGGTTCGTTGACTAAGAGTACTGGATGCTCTTCCAGAGGTTCTGAATTTAGTTTCCAGCAACCACATGGTGGTTCACAACCGTCTATAATGAGATCTGGCAAGTACCATATATACACACAGAACACTCATACATAAATAAAAAAATGTTAAATGAGCTTCAAGGTCCATTTTGTAGCACTTACATGTAGACATTGCCTAAAGGGTCAGCTTTCTAAAAAGGCTCAGTGCAAAGAGCTGTGTGAGGTAGATGTTTGCAAAGAAAGTTCACTGAAAAGAGGTAGGATAAAAATGTTGCCAAAAAAGGCCAGTGCCATGGTTTGTTGGGTAAAGGTACTTGCTGCCAAACTTGATGACCTGAGTTCAGTCCCAGGAACCTGCATGGTAGAAGGTAAGAATTCACTACAGAACTTGTCCTCTGACCATCATACTTCTACATGCATGATAAATAAATCTTAAAAAATAAGACACTAATACATCATAAAAGATGTATACCTAGTGCTGTTTAGCTGCCGTTGCTTACCAGGTAGCAGAAAGCTTGTTTTTAGAACCATGTATAGTCGCACTAAAAAAAAAAAAAAAAACAAGGCGAGAAAATGTTGCCAGCACTTTAAAAACAAGACAAAAAACTTGGATTTGATAATGTTTGACAGTTTTCTTGTTGAGAGAAACTATATGAGATATTCATAAATGTCACGTTACACAGCATTTACATAAATCACGTAACATTTTCCTAGTTTACTCTTGCTGAATATTTGCTTTGAGAACTGTCTTTTTCTTAAGCTGTGTTACATGTTAAATTTGTTAAAACTGGCATTTCAATAACCTGGTAATTACAAAACTGCAGTAAACCATTAAATACTGAAATAAACTTTCTCTGAGTTAAGCAAATAAATGGGAATTTATTAAATAACATTGTGATGTTGCTATTTGCTGTCTCCATTTGGAGTGGTGGTTAGGTTACACTGGTGTTTACTGTTGGTACATATTGTCTATGAAAGTATGAAAACTGAAAAGTCTTCCTTTGCATCTGGAATTTACTTAAGGATTTGTGTATGCGTGACACATATTTGAGTGCCTGCATAGGCGAAAAGAGTGTGTCTGATTTCCTGAAGCAAGAGTTACAGGCAGCTGTTATAGGTGCTGGGATCTAAGTTTGATCACAGAAAGAGAAACACTTGTAACTGATGAGCTGTCTTTCCAGCCCCTAGAATTAACTTTAGTCATTACATTACAGTCACCTTCATATTATGTTTCTTGCCTTTGTTATTTAGAGAAGAGACTTTGAGTATAAATTCATTCTGTTTGAAAAAGGCCTTAAGGGCTCAGAAAATTTGAGAAGAGAATTTAATAAACTTGGTATAGATAGAACTTAGTTGATATCATTGTCTGTCTTGACTTGTTCTTTCAAAATATACATACAACACTTGCATTTTGTTAGAACATAATCTGTCTGACTTAATCTCAGGTTTAGACAGTTGCGTTTAATAGTGTTGAGTTGGGTATGTATATAAAGTAGTATGCATATGATGACTGAATATGTTGTTTTCTTACCTGGTTTCAGTGAAGGGATGCTATATTTATCACCAGGAGAGTGGTGATAAATATTATTATTCTCAGAAACTTGGAACATTTGCTCAGTTTCTGTTGATTACATACATTTCAGTTCTGATAGATTAATGTTTCAAGGTGAGCAAGAAAGAACTCTGCAAGGGGATAAGGTAGAGGAGTATATATATATAGACAGTGCCACAAGGTTATTGGCTATGAAACAGCACCTGTCACACACAACCTGAGCTTTCACCACTCGTCAGTGACACTTCAGAAAAGGAGCATATAAAATACAAAAGAACTACAAATCGTCGTACCCCATGTAAGGCTAGATATACTTCTGCAGAATGTACGTGTGCGTGCGTGCGTGCGTGCGTGCGTGCGTGTGTGTGTGTACACACGTGCACATGCAGGTGTGCACATGCAGGTACCTGATGAGTCCAGAGGTGTCGGATCCTTTTGGAGCTGGGTTATAGCTGAATGTGAGCTGCTTGCTAGACACATGACTGCTGAAAACAAACACAGGTCCTCTGAATGAGCAGTACACACCTTAACTGCTGACTCATCTCCCCAACCCTAGTCACTTTTTACATTATGTGCCCAAATATGCCTTTTGCTGAAGTTGCCCTAGAAACTTCAGTTCTGTTTATGTGGTTTCCTTAAATCCTTGGAATTTTAAGAGTTGAAGATGAGTTATGATCTTATTCTTATGCTGAAAAATCTTTTTCTCATAACAGGTTGTTTCCATTTAACAGCATATGTTCCATTAGTTAGAAAAGCATTTCTTTGAAGTCTTATCTCACATCTTTAAAAGAATTAAATTTGGATTTAAGGACTTAAATAGACAGGTTATGAGGATGGATTTGTTTTGTTTTCAAATTTATTTCATTTTTAAATATGCATGTGTGAGACTGGGCATGTTTGTACAGGTGCTTCCAAGGAAGATAGCCTTGGATTCAGGGGTTGGAGTTTCAGGTTATTGTGAGCTACCTTGGGTGTGTGCTGGGAACTAAACTTAGGTGCTTTGCAGGAACAGTATGTTCTGTAGGAACAATATACACTGCTGAACCATATCCAGACCCTTGAAGGTAGATTTATTTCTCAAAAACTTGTAGAGTGTTGAAGATCTTAAGGACTGAGGTTCTTAAGAAAATCAGAGTAGTTTAGGAAAAAGAAGTGGAGATATGCAGCATCCTTTCACTTAGTGATTATGAAAGTAGCAGTTTGGCTCTCTTTGATCAGCTTTAATTTGCAGTTTGACAATTTATATTAACTTGGTATAAACAGATAGGAAGGTAGTGCTGCCAAATTTATTTCCAATCTAGCAATCTAGGTGCTACTTAGGGGAATTTAAATGCTAGCCAGTTAGACAGGTTCACTGGTCATTGCCAGTATTATGGATTAATATTGATAATATTACCACTATTTGTACTAGGCTAATTTTCCTACACACTTCCACCCTGGTGGACATTTTATTTGCCTGCTCTCTTGTCCTGTTCCTGCACAGCAGAATGCAATCTCTATAAAAGAAAGTTGTTTACAGTTTTACTCAATAGCTTGAACAGTGTTTAGCATGTAGAAACATATTGCATATAATGTAAACTGATCAAATTTAAGACTGTTAGTAACATATATTAGTAAAGAAAATTATTTTGTTGTGAATTAGCCCATTGCAATTTAAAAATTTTAAGTCCAGTAACTTCAAGAGTTACGATTTTAAAAAATATAATTATGTGCATGATGGGTGTGGTAGTGATGACGGTTAGAGGACGACTTTGTGGTGTCAGTTTGGTTTTCTCTTTCTACCATTGAGGGGGCTTCCAGAAATTAAACTCAGGTTGCCAGGATTGCATGACAAGCACCTTTACCTGCTGAGCCATTGCCTCAGCCCCAGGGACTAATTTTTATATATTTATTTGTTCAGGATCCCACAAATTGTTTCTGATAGATAATTCTGTACCTGGATACGGCACTGGGGTTCATAGAAACACTGCAGATCCTATACATAATGCTCCACAGTCTGTTCTTCCCATACTAGCAGACAAACAGGCAGAAGCTTTAGAAGTGTGACATGAATGTGCCTACTTCCGAAGTCAGCTCAGGCCAACTGGCAGAATGGTGGTATAATGCCTTCAAGGTGAAAACCAAGAGTGTTGTGGTTGAGTCCAAGAACCTTCTCATCTGTCGTCGTAATCTTACCAGCACTGTTTCTTAAGAAAGACACTATTTGTGCCATTGCCCATTTGGTTGGCATCAGTTTAAGCTAAAAGTTAACCATTTAAGATTGATTCCTACACTTGAATGAAGTGGTAATAAAATATTAGCAGTTTAGTTGAGGAGTTGTTGCTACTGGAAATACCATAGTCTCCAGTGATAGAGAATATTATCTAGTTGCAGGGAGGGAATTGTGAAAATCATAGCCCCTTTTTGACTGTCTGCAGCTGTAACTACTTAAAATCTCTGTTCTTTTATTATGATTTAATAATCCTATTTTCTGAACCAAAAACTCATCAAGAAGCCTTATACCTTAAATTTAAAAAAAAAAAAAAAAAAAAAAAAAGTAAGTAGTCTCAGGCTGTTCTCAATAGAAACAAGGAATGTGACCCATCTGTAGGCTACCTTTGATCAAATGGTAGAGGAAACAATGGATGGATGACAGTGGAGGTATAACAAATAAACAAAAGTTTGAAAAGGTGTGGTTTGGAAGAAAGCCTTTTAAAATGATCATGTATTTTACCTGGAAAGGAAGTATTAAGGGATTCCTTTATTGCTCCTGAAATTTGTTCTACATGCCATTTTCATTCAAGTCAAAGGTGTAGATACATTTTGGGATAGCCAAGTTGTTTGATTTTTTTTTTTTTAAACATACTATGTTTTTCTTAAATTTTTGTAGTATAATAGGAATGTGATTTTGTAAATTTTCATAACTAGGCTATTTTTTTTTCTTCATTTGTAAACACAGAGTAAACAGTTGCTAAAATAAGTACTTTCACTTTAAAAAAAAAGGGGGGGCGGGGAGCTGGAGAGATAGCTCAGTTAAGAGCTGCTCTTCCAGAGGAGCCACTTCAATTCCCAGCACTTACAACTGTTTGTAACTCCAGTTCCAGGGGATCTGACACTCTCACATAGACATACATGCAGTCAAAACACCAATGCATGTAAAAATAAATGAGTAATTTTTTCTTTTTTATTTTTTCTTTTTCTTTTTTCGAGACAGGGTTTCTCTGTATAACTCTGGCTGTCCTGGAACTCACTCTGTAGACCAGGCTGGCCTCGAACTCAGAAATTCAATCTGCCTACCTCTGCCTCCCAAGTGCTGCCCAGCCTGTATTTTTTTTTTTTTTTAAGTGAAGTTTGAGAAAATGTCAATGGATATTTTCAAATCACTGTTGAAATTCAGTTTTGGTTCATAGCTCAAAACTATTATCCATGACTTTTGATATTGATGAATTATTTCTAAAACTATGCAAACACTCTCTATGTTCCCTAGAAAGAAAATAGTCTTCAACCAGTACTGATATTACTGTATGTAAAAAGAATACCCGATGATGAGACTTGCTGTCCTATAAAAAAGATTTTGTAGATACTACTTCCACTTAATGTTTAATTCCCTACACCCTTTTCATGGCCATATCTTCACACTTTTTAAAAAAATTATAAATGGGATTCTACTGTAGACAGGTTTCTTTTTACAACATTAATTCTTTTTATATTCCTCCTAAAAATAGTGTTTCTAGTTTTGTGATATTAAAACAAAACAAAACAAAACAAAAAAGTTCTACACCAGATACCTTTGAACTTGTTATTTTTGTAAACTAACTGTTAGTTGAGAATTTCATATTGACTCATAGTTGCATTTTGCATTTGGCAGTTACTTCTCCCAACTCCTCATGAGCTTTATGACTGTTATAAATGACCATGCTGTCAAGTCTGGTGGCCTTTTTTACTTTTTTTTTCTTTTTTTCTTTTTTTCTTTTTCTTTTTTTTTTTTTTCCCGAGACAGGGTTTCTCTGTGTAGTCCTGGCTGTCCTGGAACTCACTCTGTAGACCAGGCTGTCCTGGAACTCAGAAATCCGCCTGCCTCTGCCTCCCAAGTGCTGGGTTTAAAGGAGTGCGCCACCATTCCTCGTCGGTCTTTTTTACTTTGTCATATATGTTGTATGGATACTGGTATTTCTAACTTTTTATATTAATTTCTGAAATCGCATTTTATATTCAACTTAAAGTATTATAAATAATGACATGTTAAGTATTAGATACATTTTGATAGTATATAATGATCATAAGGATGGATAAATGTATATTTTGATTAGTTTTAGAGTTGTTTGGTAAAGCATTGAGATTTCTGTGATATATGAGAGATATATATAGATACCACTCGTGATAAATTTGCTTTTGTCTGGTAATATGTAGGCATTAAGTTATAAGAGGGATACATTAGAAGTATTTCCTTTTTCCTTGTCCCCAAAATTATTTAGAAAGGATTGCTTCCCCCAGTTATCTGAACGTTTACTAACGTCTGCATATAACTTGTGTGCTTAGGAGCTCTTCCCTCTGGATTCCTGCTGCTGTAAGGGTTAGAGCACTGCACAGATGTGCACAACAAGGTCTAGAAAGTGCTAGAGTCCAGTATTGACTTACCCAGAATTTTACAGTCAAACATAAAAAGTTGTTTTGCTTCTCTGTGTGTAGTGTTGTGTTGTACTCTGCTGTGAGTGAAGAGTGGAGCAGTATGACCTTCTCTGTGTTTGAAGTCTCTGAGTAGGCTCTAGCTGTTCATTTTACTTTTTTACCTCTGTACCCCACTCTATGGGCTCTTGATTTGCCCTGTCACCAGTTACCTACCAGGGAGCAGCTTACAGTTGCTCTTCTTGCTCTGACAGGACAAAATACCTAGAGCATCTGAAGCCAGAATGTCAGACCTGACTTCCCTTTTGCTTTCTACCCTCTTTCTGAACCTGACTGGTGCAGCTTGGGAAAGTCAGCTTTGCTGCCACCTCTGGCCTCCTTGCTAGTAAAGGACCAATCAAGAGAGGGACCACTCCTCATTTCCTGTTAGGAAGAAACACCCAGAGATTTTGTATTTCTTCACTGTTTGTTTATAGCTAAGCAGATTTGAGCAAGCTGAGTAAAAGGTCAGTTGCGTTCTTTTTAAACTAGATTTCTAAGTGCATTTACTAACCTAACCACCACGTAGCCGATTTATAACTTGAAGTTTGCCTTAAAGTCATGCAAGTACAAAGCACTGTAGTGCTTGTAACGCTCTTCCATGTTATTGTAGGTAACTAAATGACCATGGACTCTGGAGCAGACAACCAGCAGAGTGGGGATGCTGCTGTAACTGAAGCTGAGAATCAACAAATGACAGTTCAAGCCCAGCCACAGATTGCCACGTTAGCCCAGGTATAAAATACATGGAGATTCCAAGCTGTAGCTCTTCTAAGAGTAATATGTTTCCAAGAGAGTTTAATTTTTAATACATAGAATGAGTGGAAATTTTCTTAAGAATATCAGAATTCCTGTTCAGTATTAGCATTAGCTTATGTTTAGAAATGAAGGTAAGGATTCATTAGCATATTAGTAAAATATATCATTAAACATTTTATTAGTAAATGAATTGGCCCTCTCAAGGCAATAATGACAGCTGCCTGTTTGTTTGTTTTTGTTATTTTTGTTTTAAATACCACACTGGAGGGACCTGGAGGTGCAGATGATTTGAAAGCCTACGTTTATCTATTCTAATACTAAAAACCAGAGTAACAGAGAAGTTGGTATGTGAGTCAGTCCTAAGGATGAGAGCAGCTGCTCTTTCCTGTGCATTTTAGTGTTAAATACATCAGTCTGGTTTTGTTTTAAGTGTCCTACCCTTAAGCCTGTCATCTCTGTGCTTGTTTTACTACTCTCATCTCTTTTTCTTTATTAACATCTTTGCCTAAATATCAGTAAAAACTGTTTAATATAAAAACCAAATAAATAGTATACCTGCTAGGGTAAGAATGTGGTACTTTATTCTCCCATTTTTGGACACAGAATGTCACTGTGTAGCCCTGGGTGGCTTCAACCTCACAGAGATCCACCTTCCTCTGGATTAAAGGTGTGTAGTACCACACCTGGCTGTTTTTAAAGTGTAAGCTCCCAAAGAAAAATCCTGGCAGAGCTTTGTTTTGCTTATCTTCAGTTTCTCCAGGAGTTAAAAATCTCCAATGGAAATGGCTGGTTAGAAAAGGTCCTGAGAAATACCGGGGTCAGCATGGCTGGGATGAGGGTGGGAATGAGTCAGAGTGAGCAAGCTGACTGTCCTTCTCATAAGAACGGGGTTTCCCTGCAGATCTCATGAGGAAGAACACCACCACATAAGATAGATCAGATGAGGCAGCACTTAGTCAATACAGGCTGAGTAAAACAGGCACGGAGAAATTGGAGCTCATCTGATCACTTAGCTGAGCAGTCTCCTTGATGATGACAGCCTTCAGCGTGTCGTCTGACCTGGTCACCATATTCTATCCGGCTTGATTGTTCCCTGAGTTGACTTTATAGAGTCATCTTGGAAATTATTTTTGCCCTCATGACTCTTTCTTAGGGAATTTGTCTTGATGAGGTAGAACAACATGTAGGTAACATAATCTTGAGAATAAAAGATTAACTGGCCTAAGAATTCTTGGTAAGACATTTTCTTTGGAAGTTTTCTATGGTCCACTTAGTGTTGCTTACAAATTTTTAGAATACTTAATTTCATTTTTTATATTTGATATGTTACAAAATACCTTAGGTCTTCCTACAATGAGTATTAATAAATTAGTTCATTTTTTTCCCTCTGTATTCAAGGATCTTTTTATAGTGGAAACTCAGACCCTCTGTTTTAGGAAATTTCTTTGAATTAGTTGGTGGTGGTTTTGTGTTTCATGTCTGTCAGGATCCTTGTGATCTGGGACTGGTTTTGTGGTGGTGTGTTTTTGTTTGTTTCTTCATTTTCCTTGCCTTGCAATCAATCTTTCAGTCTTTTTGCTCTGTTTGCTAGGAGTGTATTCATCTTGCTTGCTGAATTTTTTTTTAAAAGCAAACAGTTCATTCACAAAACATGGGTTGGTTTTGTTTTTTTAAGAAGCCATGCAACATTTTTTTTAAGATTTATCTTATTATATAACAGCATTCTGCCTACACGTGTCCCTGCAGCCCAGAGAGGGCACCAGATCTTGTTATAGATGGTTATTAGCCACCATGTGGTTGCTGGGAATTGAATTCAGGACCTCTGGAAGAGCAACTAGTGCTCTTAACCTCTGAGCCATCTCTCCAGCCCCTGACTGCTGAATTGCTATCATGTTTCCAAGAGTGTTCTGTTTGTTCCCTGGGTAGTCTTTTGGTATTTTCATAGTATCCTGTTTATTCTCAGAAAAGAGTTTGTTTTGGGGGTTGTTTTTTTCCTTATTTGGTAGTTATTTTGAATTTCTATTTCTCACATGGCCATGTAACTCTTCATCTTCATTCCTATTTGTTTAAGTCTCCATCTTTCTTACTAGAGGCTTTCACTATATTCTTATATATACTTATATATACTCTGTGAATGCCTGCTCAGGATTAAAGTAGAGGGAGATAGGAAGTAGGATTGTAGCTTAATGGTAGAACATGTACTTAGCACATGATTCATAGACAGATGTAAAATGACTAAGAAGCTACTTTGGAAGCTTTGTGAAACAGCTCCAAACCAGGAACTTGACTGCAGGACACTGGTGATTTTAACTGTTAGCACCTTGGATCTTAAATTTGATCAGGTCCCCAGAGGTTTCACTAACCCCTCTGTTTATATGTAAGGGGCCTGAAAGCCAAGGGAAAGAAGAGGGCTGGGGTATCATAGTGACTTTCAGTAAACCTGGTATGACGTGGATAAGACCCATTATCTGTGTAATTCCGCACTCTTCTCTCACAGTGGGCTAGACTTCTGCAGGATTGAGAAAGGATTCATTGGTTTTTAAAGAGCTTTCAGTGCAGCCTTTATTTATTTTCAAGCCCCTCTCTTCATGCTTCCATTTACAGTGTTAGAGATCCCAAGCATCTACATGTGTGTGGTGCAAGGCAGGCTTTCCTTCTTTCATGATTGAACCATCTGTGGTCCTCTTCGTTTGTTACCGTTGACCCATCTGTTTACCAACCTCCAAGACTCTACTGCCTCCCTTCCTAGGCCCCACGCTTAAATGGTCATGCATATAGAAGTGAAATCAGTTTCATGAAATACAACTCGGAATTCAGAAGGGAACATGTTCAGTCTACTATTAGGCAGCCTTGCAGCATGGAAGACTTAGAATGGAATGTGTAGTTGACCGTGGATTTTAAGAAAGCTTTACTCTTTTCTTCTTGTCCAGTTACAGTTGTACTTTTTAGTTATTCATCTAAGTTCCTTAACAAAAACACTACACTTATAAAAAATTATCTTTTATTTTTTGAGAGTTTGATACATGTATATAATGAGTGTATTTTTCTCATGTTTATCACCTCTACACCCTTTTACTCCTGCCAGACCTCTTTCCGAGATTTCTGTTTTGTTGTCTTCTTCTGGTTGTTGCTGTTGTTATGACCCACTGAGTGTAATTATGGACACTTATGTGAACGTGAGTGGGGAGTTACATAACAACTTGTCAGTGGCTGTCTCACTGAAGACAATGTCTGTCCCTCCCCAGCAACCATTAACTGCTAATAGTTCCTCAGAGAGCTTATGAAGTCCTACCTCCATCCATGGTAGAATGTTACATACCCCATCTTATACATGTTTTATGCAGGTAATCAGAGTTGTTGTGATAAACAGTTTGTTAGTGTAACAGTAATGCCATGCCCAGAACTGAGTTTCCCAGCATTCCCTCCCATCCTCTGACTGTTACATTCTTTCCAACTCCTCAAAGTGTTCCCTGAGCCTTGAGGGAGATGTATATCATAGATGTTGACACAACCTCCTGTTAATTCTGACTCCAGATAACATTTTAATGCCAGTTTTTAAATAATAGGAAAATCTTGTAAAGCTAAGGCAAAATGATTATGATTTTGTCAATGAATAGGAGGGGGAAGAAAGCAAGTAGTAAAGGAAGAAAGATAATCAACATAAAATACATCATATTTTACTTTTAGAATTTAAGGTTTAAAATACCAGTGATTTTGACCATGAGAATGTACCATTTTAGTTTATTAAGACAGTGTATGATTATGTAAACCGGCCTACACTTGGAGTAGTCCTTCCTCAGCCTCCTCAGTCCTGGGATTACAGATGTTTAGTACCACACAGATGAGAATGTAAAATTTTAATAAGTATAAGCAAAAAGTAATAGTAGGGCTTTATTAGCAATAAACAATTAAACAAAAGTAATGAACTACTATGTAGCCATATTTCTAGTAAATCTATATAAAGATATTTATAATATATTTTAAAACAAAAAAAAATAAGTTCCATGGTAGTATGTTGTAAATGTTGAATATGTCTGTGTGTCTCGAGAAACATCTGTCAAGCATATCTCACTTTTGACCAGGCCGTATGTTTCCCAAGATAGTTGTGAATATGGCCAAAGACATTTGTGAGTGACAACATTACAGTGTCAAAAGATAGGACACCTGTGATAGGAAAGTGCTTGCCCAGCAGGCACAAGGTCCTGAGTTTAATTCATGGCACAGAATAAAAATAGCTAGAATGCAGCAAAAATGCCATGGTAGTTCTGGTAGTAGGAATATATAGAATTTTTAGCCAGGCCTTATTGGACAGGCTTGGGATAACAGCTTCTTGGGAGTCTGAGCAAGAGAATCATAAGTTCAAGATCAGTCTGGGTAATCAAATGAGACATTGTCTTAAAATTGAAAAAAAGGAGGACTGGTAATACATTTCCATGCTAGATTATTTGTCTGCTACCTACCCATACACACTTATTTAATACTTTGTTTGGTTTATATGTCTATGTAAACGTAAATGTGAGGAGCCTTGATGAATACCTAGGGTAGACATCACTGGATTAGCTTGTTATATTCACACTTAAAGGATGCATAGAAGAAGTCACTGATACTGTAATTGCTTCAAATACTCAAATAGCTTTCCTATGGAATAAAGAAGAGACACTCAGCTCATAATAACTTATGGCTGAACCTTTCAAACCTGAGGGGACAGTATTCTTAGTTTCCTCTTAGAGTTGTCATTACAAACAGGACAACATGCGTGACTCTGCAGATAGTCCTGGCACCACACTTACAGAAACAGGTAAAACGAAACATGACTTAAAGTGACCAGAGAAAATAGGACTAATATAGAAGGATTTTGTGGCTGTCTAAGGAAAGGAAACTTCTAGTTTTAATCTGTGTGCTAAAGATAACTTGTCTTCAGGAGATCTTTCCCCAGCTTCAATGAAGTATCTTGCTGAGGACGTCTGTAAACTCACATTCAGTACTATATTCTTCACCACAACCCCAGGTCTCCAAACCTTGTCCCTCTGTCATTCTGCCTCCTCTTTAATTCCTCTCTTCAGACAGCTATTCAGAAAGCCCTTCATCTGCCTGTAGGTATTCATACAAGTTGCTTCTCTCAGACCTGTCCTTACCACCTACTACCCTATTTCTGGACTTCATCATCTTATCCTAACTATGTAGGCTATGTATACTATAGGCTATGTATAACTATGTATACCACCTCCACTTTTCTCTGAGTGTGTATCTGTCATTCAGTCACTAAAGTGATTGATCTGAAATGCAAACTTCACCATGCTATTTAGTTCCAAAAACCTTTCAGCAGTTCTTCCTATATTCTCAGAATAAATGAAGTTTGTTTTTGAGACATGACCTTGAATGGCTCAGGCTGGCTTTGCTTGGACTTTACATCAATCTTTCTGCCCCAGTATCTTTAGTATTGAAATTATGAACATGTGCCACTTTTACTGACTAAAATGCAAGACTTTTGTTTGTTTTAAGACAGGATCCTACTACACCTCTGTCTTGTCTGAAACTCAAAGAGATCTGACTATGTCTGCCTCCCAAGTGCTAGGCTTAAAGGCATGAGACACTAGGTCTGGCTTGAAAGCTTTTTTAATGTGACATATGGAGAGGTTTTTGTAACTAGACCATTGAAGCCTTTTCCAACCTCTGATACTTTATCTCTACTTCTGACGTTAGCAACAGTATATGTCTTTCCTCCATTTTACACACACACACGCACACACACGCATGCATGCACATGCACTGCACACACATAGGTCAATAACTTTTTTTGAAAGCAGGGTCCCACATCTTTCTCTTTTTTGTGGTTTTTATTATAACGTTGTTGGTACATGAGTTCTGGTTACTATTTATCAAATGAGCAATAAAAGTTCTATCTTAAATATGTTGGAGCTTGGGAACAATAAATACTATTTGATAGACATGTCAGTAAATTTAAGAACCCTTCAAGAAAAACTAGTTTCCTTTTAATATTCTTTCAGCTTTGCTCCTTTATTCATCCAAAATGAAAACACTTCTTAAAATTCCACCTGTTACCAGATTAGTGTTTTTTTGTGAATGGGAGAAAGTGAAATTTTTAATTACAATGCATGTACTTTCTTTCTTGTTAATGAAAAAACATACTTGTAATTAGCCTAAAGTAGAATACTAAAGTCTTTTTAGAATATGTTGTTCTGAATTAGTAAGTCCTTTTTGCCCAGATTGGAAAAGTTAAGATTTTAAAGCATGGTTTAACACCAGGGTGTTCTGAAAACTTTTATGCTTAAGCCAATATGTCTGTGTTGACCATCAGTTTCTTAGCATATTTTTGTCTTTAAGTAAATATAATCCTTATTACACAGCCTTTAATTTAAAAAGAAAGAAAATTTGGATGTAAAAAAGCAGGCAGGAAAATGTAGAGCACCATATGAATGGAGTGTTCATTAGCCTTCAGAGGATGACTGGGTTGCATGGTTTGAAGCTACAGGAGATAGCTGGCTCTTGGTTGGTGTTTTGTCACTTGGGAAGGGCTGAAAAGTAGAGGAGATTTGTAGGGTTTGAACTTTTTTTTAAGAGTATGAAATCATTGATTTCTTGCATGTTGTTTATCAAGCAGGAAGGCCCTGTTTTTGCTTATTAGAAGTTACTTTGTATTAAAACCAAGTAGTCCCACAGGTTTCTGTGGTGGTCATTGCTTTCTGTGTTTCTCTAGGTATCCATGCCAGCAGCTCATGCAACGTCATCTGCTCCCACTGTAACCTTAGTGCAGCTGCCCAATGGGCAGACAGTCCAGGTCCATGGGGTTATCCAGGCGGCCCAGCCATCAGTCATTCAGTCTCCACAAGTCCAAACAGTTCAGGTATGTATATACAATTCTTTATGTACTTTAATAACTTGTTTATAGCCATTTCTGTCTCCTTTCATTAGTTGTGAAAATAAGGGCACATCTAGTTTAGATTTATTTTATCTGATAGTAAAGGAGTATGTTGTATCTGCATAGTTCTGTTATATATGCCTAAATAAAATTACTTTTTTTTTAAGCTTCAAAAGAAAAAGCATTTATTTAGAGAGATAGTAAATATATATGATAAATGGGAATGTTGGGAAAGACTGTAGGACTGATGTACCTCAATTAAGGAAAATTAACTTAAAATGAACCTAAGTTTGTATGGGGAAAGGGTTGGTAAAAATTAATTAATAGCCTTACCTGAGATAGGATTTGTACTTGGAGATCACATCAGACATCGTATGGGATATTGTCTGTTGAGAGCTTGTAGGGAGAGTCTGGAATTCTGAAATAGTACTATATTCAGAAGGTACATCATAAGGATCATTGACTGTATCACATGTATCTGATTCTTTGGAGAGTTTGCTCTTCTGGGGTAAAGGGAATAAAAGCATTCTAGATGTCTGAAGGTGACTACTTAGGTCTAGGGACCCAAGAGAAGTAACAGGATAGTACTTTGCAAATCAGCTAATTGAAGGAAAAAACAAACAAAGACTGAACATTCATGCAAGTAGGCCATAACCCCAGCCTCCCGTTTCATATTTTTTACTTCACAGTCTTCCTGTAAGGACTTAAAAAGACTTTTCTCCGGAACTCAGGTGAGTCCTAGGTCCTAGATTTGAAGAAAATTATTTGTAGAAAGGAAGGTGAGAAATTATCTGTTTTTGACCCAGAATTTCAGGGGTTGAGTCAAACTCTCCGCCTCTGTTGTACTGCTCACTGCTTAGTTACTGCTCAGGTCTCTGTAACAGCTCTCCTCCAGCTGCTAGCCCAGAACTGCATGAACACCTGAGACAAGGAAGCTGAACCTCCTGAGGACTGGACACTTAGACATGAAGCCTAACTGCTGAAATACTGTGTGGCTAGCCAGAGTATGCCTTGCTAAAATTGGGACCTGGTGACCCCAAGAACTAAGCAAATCTAACTGGTTTCTGTCAAACTTCTTCCTTTCCCTTCTTTACCCATTCCCTTCCCACTGTACAGAAAATTTTCTAGAATGTGTTAAACGTTGATGTTTGATTTCTCTTGCTCTCAGCCTTGGCTGTTTTCTTCTAGACTAGAGAGTATTTTCCTTGTATGGTAGCCAGAACTACTATTTTTGCAAAGGGGAAAGGTGCTTCCTCCTTTGTCCTGGATTCTGTTACTGTCATCAAAACCCTCATCAGGTTTCGTCAGCATCATGCCAAGCTATTTGAGTTGATGTTACCTCCTCTACTTTTTATTTCCTTTGTGCTTCTTGTTTATTTTAACATTTACGGTGCAGAGAACTGTTGTCATGTGAAATCCTGAAGTTACTAATTTCCCGAAAATACTGGGAATGGACATTATTAACAAGCAGTAACAGTATTAGCCAAATCAAGGCCTATTTTTGAGAAACCACAATGATAAGTAGTCCTGTGACTTAGTTTGTGTTTTATGGAATGCCACCTTGCCATCCTCCATATGATCTCAGCATTAATTCCATACCTGAATTCTTCTCTAGAACTTGGCCTGCTAGTCAAGAGTTTTAGAGACCAGACCTACTCTGGATAGCACTAGGTCAAGTGATGTTGAGCACAGATGGCCCTTACTTTTTCACTTAACCGAAGGTTTTTGTTATTAAAAAATAAAGTTAGGCTACAAAATACATATTGGAGTTTTAAATTAATAAAATATGATATTTAATCGTTGCCTTTATTCTTATTTTTAATCTTATCTTGGGGCAAAAATAATTTAAACTCAAGTATTAAATGTCTTTAACTTTGATAGAAATTTGTGTCTTTTCAAGAATACATTTTTATCACAGTGAGCTATGCTTATAACTTTAAAAAATGCATGTTTGAAAAAGAAAACTTGGACTCCTTGAAGTCTGGACTATATGGAGATGTAAATGTGTGTTTGATTAAATACTCTAAACTGGGAGAATGTGTTAAACTTTGGATATTTGAGGCAGTTAGCAGTGATTAGTGTTAATAACTAGGAAGTGGTGGTTTACAAGAGGTTATCAAACAGGTTGAAACTATTTCTCAAACTTCTAGATGGTAGAATGTTAGTGTTATGTATAAAGTTCCCAGAATATACAAGGTATGTGTCTTCTAATGGGAGAATAAGAATCGTAGGCTTGTGTTGATATATTTCAATATAGTAATATTAGAATCTGAGCTGTATTAATACCTTGTGTACAGCTTGATTTTACTGCCTTAATTTATTCTTATGTGTATAAATCACATCTCACAGATGATGTAAGAATTGTTGCAAAAATGATGGCAGTTTCACAGTATATACAGGGTTAGTAATAGCACTTGCCAGTTTGGGCCACATTTCAATATAGTGCTGTCTAAATGTACCAGAAAGGATTCATAGATTTTATGAGTGTAACTTACTACATCCATTTCTTCAACAAATGTTTATTCATCACATGCTATGTGCCAGTCATTGTTCTAGGTGCTATCAAAGACAGCAGTGAACAAACAGTACATCTCTGTTCTCATGAAGATCACATTTGAGTGAAGAGAAACATACTATGAGAAAATAAAATATGTCAGGTGAGGATAAGTGCTGCAGAGTTAATAAAACAGGGGAAAGGGAGAACAAGATGTAAAGGGAAGTGTGCTGTAACTCATTTCAGGTGGTTGGGAACCACAGCGAGCAGAAACCAAGACAGCAGGAGAGGCAGCTAAGATGTGGAAATGAGGATGTTTGTAATTTGAAGTTCCTGCTGGTTACCTAAGTAAAGTGAGTGAGAAGGGGGAGGAAAGCGACAGAGGCTCAGTCAGTGTTAATAGACTCTTTAATACTTTGATATGATGGAGACAGTGGTAAAGCCTTATACAACATAGTGGTTCCGTTCTCTGGCTATCATACAGCATTGCTGTGTCTGAGTTAAGAATCGGTAGTGGGTTTTGGGGGGTTGGGAGGGACATTTGGTTTTTGTTTTGCTAGCCCAAGATAAGTGTTTCAGAATTTCTGATCTTCTGGGTGATGATGGCAAGCAAGGGCTTTGAAGGAATATTTCACCTAATAGAAATCCCTTTGTACTATCACTGGAGGTAGGGAGTTTAGCCACAAATGAAAGGATTGTTAGTTTTTAAAAGAAATTGTGGAGAGAAATTTGAAAATACTTTCTTAACATCTCTCATGGTAAACAGTGTAAGTTTATCTTCTTAGGCCAGCCTGGTCTACAGGCCACTCGAGTTTTACATAATAAGAGTTTGTTGCAAAAAGGGAAAAAAACCGTATCTTCTTGCTAGAGTGCAATACAATAACCAGTTTAGATCTAGGGATCAAAATACATTGGATATATCTTGACACTTAGCTCATTGATACATGGAAATGAAAATAATTATTTTCTAAGCACATCTAAAAGGCACTTAGTTTTCTTGGTCTCTACATTTAGAGCTCTCTTTTTAAATTGGTAGCTATCCAGCCATACTTCTAAAAATGTAGGCCTAGGTGGGCCTGAGTATTACTGTCTAGGCAGCCCTCAGAGGCTTTGCCTCAGTGCTGGGAGTAAAGGCACGCACCTCCATACCTGACTTGAGTCACTGTTAAAGATGTTAATGATATTTTAGGTTTTTGAGACAGGCTTTCTCTGTGTAGCCTGCTGTCCCAGAATTAGCTCTGTAGACCAGGCTCCTCTCTAACCATAGAGATAATCCTGCCTCTGCCTCCTGAGTGATGGGATTAAAGATGTGTGTCACCACTGCCTGGCTGTCCGTGTTGTTTAAATGAAGTGCGTTTAATGGCATTGTTTTTACTGTTAGTGAAAAACTTAATCCTACTTTAATTAATTATTTAATATTTAGCTTATCCTAAGAACTTTTTAAAATAAATAACATTTAAAATTTACAAATAAACATAAATGCCCATGTGAAATTTTCTTATTTGTCTACATGTCTGCCTGTACAAGATATGCATGCCTAGTACCTGTTGATGCAAGAAGGGTCTATCCTGAGGATTGGATTAGAGATGCTTGTGAGCTTCCATGTGCGTGCTGGGGATTAAACCCAGGTTCTTGGGAACATCAGCTGATGTTCTTACCTGAGCCATTTCTCTAACTTCCATGTTTCTTATTTGTAAGGGAAATAGCAGATCAAGTTTTAAGATCTGGGCTTTTTTAATCCATTGAGTAAAAAGTTATCCAAACCAGGAGTCTTAATCCTAGCCAAGCAAAACACTTAAGTTTGCAAAGGATTGTATAGCTTTAATAATGCTTTATCATTTCTTAATTTCTAGTCATTGTTTAGTTCTTTTAAAATTTCAAATTATAAAAATAAGTAATGGTTTGGGGTTTAGAAATGTCTAGACTGTTACAAATAGCCAAAGGTTAAAAACCTGTTTAAGGAATTTGGGGAGCCAGACGTTCAGGGACATGACAGGAGGTATGAGGACAGGAGGGAGGGGTTCTGTCCTGGAATGTGATCATTATGAAACCTGTATTAGGTTTTTAGTTATAAATGATTACTTTTAATTTCAAACATTTATGAATAGTTATAAAATTGAATCTTGAAAATTTTATTAGTGTATAAAGCTTGTATCTGGTGTGATTTTTTTTTTTTTTTTTTAAGACTTCATTTTTCAAGAGTAGCTTGATTCACAGCAAAATCGAGAGTTACAGAGTTTTCCCATGTATTCCTGGCCATGCATAGCTTTTCATGTTAACACCCCCACACACCAGATTGCTACATTAGTTAGAATTGCTGAATCATAACCATCAAAGCCCAAGTGTAAGATGGTCCACAGGCTTCTCAGTGTTGGTATGCTTTATAGCCATGTGGTTTGGGTTTTTCTCATTTCAGTTAATCCTTTCTGTTTGAAATGACAAAATCTTTTAGATTAGAGACAGGAAACAAAATCCACTGAGTTGGTGTAGGAAACAAAGTTACAACTGAAAAAGCAGAATTTTATTTCCAAACTAATCTGTACTTAGTTTATTTATATATATTTGATTTTTGTTGTTGAATCACATAGCCCAGGTTGACTTTGGACTTATTATATGGCATATATAACCTTGAACTACTGATCCTCCTGTCTCTACCTCTCAAGTGCTACGTTTGTAGGCATAAGGCACCATACTTACGTCCATATGGTGCTGAGGATCAAACTCAGGGTTTTGTTCATGTTAAGCAAACACTCTACCAACTGAACTGTATCCCCTAATCTCAATATGTAAGCAGCTAGCTCATAGAGTTTGTTTGACTGAGTGTCAACATGAATGAGGTGTTCCTGTGTCAGTGTGTGTCCTGAAGACCTTGATAATTGTTGAGTAAGGCCTGGTAGTACATACCAGCATTTGGAAGCAAGGCTAGGAGGACTGTCTGTTTGAGGCCAGCCTAGGGCACCAGGAAAGACTATCTGCCTCTTCTTTCCCCCAGGGAAAAATATTCAGAAGGTTGTAAGAATGGGGTGTATCCTATGTGGGAGTCAAGTGGAGACAGAAAGCCAAATGGGAGCTAAGATTAGCCAAAATCAGTACATTTGCCATAGTAGTGCCCACTGTGAACGGATTTATTGGCTATTGACTTTGTCTTTTTTTTTTTTTTTTCCTTAGTTTCTGATCTTCTCTTTATTCATAAGAACTTTTATGTAAAGACACTAGAGTGGGCTGGGTATAGCAGCTAGAGCACTCCTTATTTCTCTCTGCAGTGAGCATATGCATCATACAGCACTGTCAAAAGACATGAGTGTCCACCCTAGAGTCCTTGAGCTTAGACTGCATGCTGAATTCCTTTGGAATTTCTCAGATTTGTCTGAATATGGCTTTACATGTTGTTGTTGCCTATTTTGAAGCAATGCTAATACACACAGGCCCTCTTGTCTTATTTAAGTCTACTTCTCAGTGTGACAGCATCATGTCACATGGAGGAAAGCACATGAGGCCCCTGAAGTATAGACTAGAAAAAGTTGGTAACATTAATTTTACAGACTGGAATGAGCTAAAGTGCTGTGAGCTTGTTGGTATGGCAGCGCTGACACTGGGACCACCAGGGTTTTAATGCTTGTAAAGTCTAAAGTGGAAGTGCTGACTGTGAGCAGGGGTCACACTCCTTAGCTTTGTGGCCCCATAGAGTTGCCTATCCTGTTTGTGCCTCAGCTCTTCTGTCTTCTTCAATGAACATAAGACCAGGACTCATCTGGTACCTGATGTTTCCTGTATGAAATAATGGACTACATAGAGGAGGCACAGTATAAAATTTGGCACATGGTGTGATTAGTAAATTCTAGTTTCTGCTACCCCACATAGTCTTTATCCATTTACCCTCATTCTTCAGTCTAAGGACCTTTAACAGAAATGCATAGCTCTTTCATTACCTTGAAGTTTTACTCAAGAATGCCAACTTTGAGGCATGTTTATGTATCGTAGAGAATGCTTACTGACTTGGAGGAAATTACAGTGTCTGTTTTAGAGCTACCATTGCTGTGATGAATCACCATGACCAAAGCAACTTGGAGGAAAAGGCTTATTTGGCTCACTCTTTCATATTCATCATTCATCATTGAAGAAATTCAGGACAGGAACTCAAACAGGGCAGGAACCTGAGGCAGGAGCTGATGCAGGGGCCATGAAGGACTGCGTACTGGCTTGCTTTTCATGACTGCTCAGCCTTCTTTCTTACTAAACCCAGAACCACCAGCCCAGGGATGGCACTACCCACAATGGATTGGGCCCTCCCCCATCAATCACTAGTAAGAAAATGCCCTGCAGGCTTGTCTGCAGCCAGATCTTATGGGAGTATTTTTTTTCAGTTGAGGCTCCTTCCTCTCTGATAACTCTAGCTTGTGTCAAGTTGACATAAAACTAGCCAACAGTCTACTATTTGGTAAAGAATCACTAACTTATACAAGTGTAAATCTGTGTTTGCACATCAATTACAGGAAATTATATTATTATTGACTTAGGACTAACTCATGTCAGAAACTTTATTTTGCTTGGCAGTTCTAACAACTACAAGAAATCATTGCCGTGGTGATACATTCAGGATTAATTGCTTGGGAGGAATTAAAAACATTTTCTAGACAAACGTTTTTGTCTCCATGGCATCATTTTAGTCTGTTGGAGATGAATTTTAGTGTTATGTTATCTCTGTTTAAAACTGAAGTATGCATAAGATTTATATATACTTCTTTGTATTGGATTTAAATATTTTATGGCAACTAAATTTGATAATCAAGATAAAGTTATTCTTTGTTTTCAGATTTCAACTATTGCAGAAAGTGAAGATTCACAGGAGTCTGTGGATAGTGTAACCGATTCCCAAAAACGAAGAGAAATCCTTTCAAGGAGGCCTTCCTACAGGTATGTGATTTAATAGTTAGTGTTGAAGTAATTATTTAAAATGCAGCCGCCAGACAAGCCAACTATCTAAGCTGTGGTGTCTCAGCCACGTGGCCAGAGGCCATGTGCGCACTGCAGCTAGAAGCACCAGCCCTGCCACCCATGAGACGCCAGTGTGGGAGATGGTTTTGCCAATCTTCCACGCTGTCTCCGTAAGGCTGGGCATTGCCCGGACCATCCTGCCAACCACACAGGCTCGGTACAGATGAGGCTCTAATGCTTAAATTATCCAAAGGCATATATATTTAGAAGTGATCAATAACAAGATACCCTTACAATCAGAGGTGTAACCCAATACCCAACCTAGATATACCAACTACCTTTGACTGCTAGAGATAAACAGACATCAGCCTCCATGTCCCCTCTCTCATTCTCCGTTTCTCCCTTAGCTCTTTCTCTTCCTTCTCCTCTTCCTCTCCTTACTCCTCCCACCTTAGCCCCGCCTACAAGTTAGAGTCAGAGAGGTGCAGGAAGACTTAGTGCTTGGCAGATAGAGATGTCAGGACACTGATAAAGCTGCTCCAGCAAGTACTTTGCAGATTATTTTTCTTGAGTTACTTCTCAAAAAAGCTGATGTTTACAGTGCAAAATAAGACTACTTACTCTAAAGTAGTGGTTCTCAAACCTGTGGTTTGTGATCCCTGAAAACCATTGAAAAAACAGATACTTACATTATGATTCATAACAGAGGAAAAATTACAGTTATGAAGTAGCAACAAAAATAATTTTCTGGTTGGGGGTCAGCATAACATGAGGAGCTATAATAAAGGGTCGAAGCACTAGGAAGGGTGAGAAGCACTGCCCTAGCAGTTATAGGACAGTCCCCACATTCTGTTTTGGTAGCTGTGCTGACTGCTGCTCTTCCTTTCCAAAGCTTGGGATGGGTACCTTTGAGTGTTAGCATCATTCTTGGTTACACGGTGATCTGTGTAGCAACACATTTACAGGCAATTTTTATGTCATGCTCCTTAACAAACAGCTGTATTTAATAGTTTTCAGGGTGATACTTTGCTAACATCCTGTAGTTTGAGTTCAACTGTGATATTACCTACCTAGTCTATGGTTTGTCTCAAAGGAAGGTCAAAAACAATTAGTACATGTATCAGTTGGTTCCATGTTAAGTATATCAGGAAACAACATATCTACTAATCTCATGTTTAAGAATTCAGTAAACTTCTGAATTTTACTTCTGTGTTTACTTTTGTGTTTAAATTATGCCTATTTATGTAAATTTCTATTCTTTATTTATTTTTAGATTTATTTTGTTTTATGTGTGTGGGTGTTTTGTCTGCATATATCTGTACACCAGTTGTGTGCATGGTGCCAACAGAAGTCAGAAGAAGATGTTGGATTCTCTAGAACTGAGTTACACATGGTTGTCAGTCATTCTGGATGCTGGGAATCAAAACAGGTCTCTAGTAGAGCAACCAGTGCTCTTAACCACTGAGCTTTTAGCCTTGCTCCTTTTTTTTTTTTTTTTTAAGGTAGTTGATGCTTTACTTTCTTTCCTCCATGTACTTACTTATAGTTACTTATAGCTCTTTTTCTATCCTCACCCAATTATAAATTCTAAATTTTATTAGTGAATTAATTTGAGGTCTTAAGAAATTTTATTTTGTAGGATATATCTTATAGGCATTTATATGTATAACCTTTTCTATTTGGTTTTTATTTTGTGTGTGTGAGTGTTTGTATTTCTGGGCACCGTGTGCATGAGGTACTTGTAGAGGCTAGAAATGATGGCAGGTCCTCTAGTACTAGACTTAGAAACAGTGTGAGCTACTAATGTTGCTAGGAGTTGAAGCCATTATCTCCAGCCCTCCTCTTTTGTTTTAAATATAGCATGTGTTAGATTTTGAGACATTAAGAAGTATATCTCATGTTAGTATATAATACCTTTGATCCTGAAGCAAATCCAACTAAGTATTAACAAGTCACATGACTTTTCCTAAATCCTATGCAAATCATAGCTTCCAGTCAGCCAGATGGCTACAGCAGATAAACATGCTTACTCAAGCTTGGTGACTTGAGTTTCATCCACATAAGGGTGGAAAGAAAGAACCAACTCCACAGGGTTGTTCTGTGACCTCCAAACATAATCTCCTACTATAGTCATACTTAAACAAACAAGCAAACAAAACCTACAAAAATACCAGCTTTATAAGTTTGCCTTAATATTTTTCTGGCCAAAATCCTAGCAAATGTTATTTAAATCAACCATGCTTTACTAAGCTCTCAAGAGAAAGCATGTAGAGAAAAGGTTATAAAGGATAATGTTACCTTACCTTATAGTCAAACTTTCACACTGAGATACTATTTATATGAAGTTTATGAATTCCTGAAATGTAGCTTTTATATCTAGATTATAGCAAGCTATTTAACAGATGCTTATAGCATGCTTACTCCATTAGAAAAATGAAATTGATTGATTATACAAAATAGGTTTTTTTTATTGGAACAACCTCTCATTATAAAGCAGTTAATTTGTATCTAGCAGAAAGGTGCTGCTCCATTTGGTCTCATGTGGCTTGATATTTTTCACCAGTAATTGTTCTGAAAAAAACAGAAGCCATGCATATCAGATTTGCAAATGATAGAACCATAAGGCTTAATAAAGTGTCCTGGTCCTAGGAGCATGAGTACCTTGAAAGATCACAGCAGGCAAAGGAAATGGGCTGAAAAACATGGGGGAAAACTGCAGTAATAACTATAAAATCTCTAAAACCACTTACAAAATAAGCCAAGTTTTCAAATATCTGATTCTGGATTTATTGATGAAGAATTTATTTGAAAAAAAAATTATTTATTCTCATCAACCAGTATGATCTAGAGCAAACTGAACTAGAATGTGAGTAATGTTTTAGCTGTGTTTGGATTCTCATACAAAGAGGAGCTAGAATAGATTGTGAGACTAAATTGATAATGTTTAAACTTCAACCATAATCCTAAATAAGGAATATTTTTTCATGTTACAGTTTTATATAGTTATCGATAAATATATTTAGAGCCAGGCATGCAAGGTGTCTTAACTGTAATCCCAGTACTGGGGAGGCTAAGTCAAGAGGATTATGATTTTTCCAACCTGAGATTCAGAATAAGACACTGTCTTAAAAACCAAAATAAGCCAGGTGGTGGTGGTACATGCCTTTAATCTCAGCACTTAGGAAGTAGAAGCAGGTGGATCTCTTGAGTTTGGGGCTAGCCTGATTTATACAGGGTGACAGGGTGAGTTTCAGAATAACCAGAGCCACACAGAGAAACCCTGTCTTGGAAACACACACACACACACACACACACACACACACACACACACACACACACACACACAGAACTTGTGAAGGCTGGAGAAGGTAGGAGGAGATGGCTCTTCTAAAGGATCTAGATTCACTCCCTAGGACACATACAGCATCTCACAACCATCTGTAATTCTAGTCATAGGGTATTGAGTGGCCTCTTCTGGCCTCTGCAGGCACCACACTCAAACACATAAAATAAAATAAAATAAGATAAAAGACAAAGCATATGTAGTTTTATTTATTATACCCCCCCCCCCCCCAGTACCACCACACAATTCTTACATTTAAAGTTCCTGCTTTGTTTGGAGTTTATTCATGTGTTTGAATTTTTGTTCTATACATTAGCAGTTTTCCAATCTTTATTTGTCCTTAATACTTTTTTTTTATTAAAATAGCGCCTTATTTTTCTAGGAAAATTTTGAATGACTTATCTTCTGATGCACCAGGGGTGCCAAGGATTGAAGAAGAAAAGTCAGAAGAGGAGACTTCAGCCCCTGCAATCACCACTGTTACAGTGCCAACCCCGATTTATCAAACTAGCAGTGGGCAGTATAGTGAGTAACACGTTTTTCTATTATGAAAAATGAGAAGGAAAACTGTAGAGTCTCTTTAAGGAAGGGATAAATGCCAAGGCTTTTGCTGCCAATATTGCTTGCACTACTGTCAGACATTATTAAAGAATTGTTAAAAGGCATTTATGGAAATGTCACTTTCTTTTTTTCTTTTACCCTATCTTGCCTTCCACCATGTCTCTTACATGATTCACACACAAATTACTATTTTTAATTTTAGCAGGATACTGACTTGCCAGCCTGTCATTTGTATTCCAGCTGTATTTACAGTAGATTCCTAAAAGCAAGATTGTTAGCTTTTCCAGCACTGAAATTTTGGTATTACTTATAAGGGAGGGTATTTTTTTTTTTTTTAAGATTTGCTATTTTTATTTATGAGTGTGTGTGCCTGCATGAGTTTATATGCATCACATGTGTGCAGCAGTTCTGGGAAGCCTTTGGATCAGATCCCTTGGAAATAGAGTGACAGACACTGAGCCACCTAATATGGGTGCCGGGAACCAAGCCTAAGTTCTCTACAAGAGGATTAAGCATTCTTAGCCACTACTTCATCTGTCTGAACCCTAGGGATGGTGTTTTTGATAAACTGTCTTTACTGTCTATGATAACGGAGCTAAATAAGCTTAGATGGATTTTTTTTTTCCCTTAAATTATTGGTGTAAAAGGATCCATCTTCTCCACCCTCGCCTTCATATCTGTGTATGTGTGTGTTTAAGATAATTTCATATCCAGATTATTTTAAGTGCTCAAGATGGTTCTTCTCTGACATTGGACTTGACTTCTTTCTCCTCCAGCATGAACATACTGAGGGGTATAACATATTCCTATCCTAATTTATGACTTCACGGAGTCTCACTTGAACTAGAAAAGATGATTTTTAGAAGAGGCATTTAGGAGCTGATGGGTAGAAGTATTGGGTTACCTACCATTCCCTTAGATGCTTTAGTTTAAATGTACTAGGACTTGGAGATTTATTTTTTAAAGCTTTATTCATTTTATATACTATCTTTTTTGTTACATGCATGTGTGCCTTTGATGAAACTGATTTAGCATTATGTTCTAGATTTTTCTTTTCCACTAAGAAACAACATAATGAATACTCACATGTATGGCAAACTATTTATTTTTGTACCTTGTTTATTTTTAATTTTTTATGTGTAGGATTGCTTTGCCTGCATGTATATCAACACCACATGTATGTGGTGCCTGTAAAGGCTAGATGAGGGTGTTGGATCCCCTGAAATAGAAGTTACGGGTAGTTGTTGTTAGCCACCATGTAGGTGCTGGGAATTGACTTTAGGTCTTTTGAAAGAGTAGTCAGTGCTCTTAGTCATCTCTACAGCCCTATATTTTGTAACTTGTAAAATTAACATGGTTACCAAACTTTAAGGGTTGGATTTATAATATCTCTAAACTGTAAACCTCTTTCTCATCCTTTCCCACTAGGAAGGATTATATATATCCCTCATTTTTCATTCTGTTTTTTCTATAAGCTGTCCTGTACAGAATCTCAGCTAATACAATTTAATTGTATTTAGATTATTTAAGTTAAAATTTAACATAATTATATTTCCTTGTTCATATTTCTTGGTAGTGATTTAATTATACTTAGAGATAATGAGTTTCTTATTTTAATGAATTTGGTTTTGGAAAAACTATCTTACACTTTTAAAGTAATCAAATGTACAAGTAAATATTGCACAGTTAAAAACATGTTTAAATCTTAGGTGAGATATTTCCAAAGAATTGTCATGTCTCTCTCTCTCTCTGTGTGTGTGTGTGTGTGTGTGTGTGTGTGTGTGTGTGTGTGTGTGTGAAAGACAGAGAGAGAGAGAGAGAGAGAGAGAGAGAGAGAGAGAGAGAGAGAGAGAGAAACCTTATTTAGTGTTTAAAACAACTACACAACTGTTATATAAGAATAGATGTTTTCAGATTGCCAGGAAAAATATCAAAGTCAAGTGATCTTTCAGAGTAGCTCATATCTTTTCTTGTGTAGTTTTTTCCTTCCATTCACTTTGAGCCTGTTGCTGTGTAATCAAGAAAAAAGTAGAATGTTAATTAAATACATTTGAATTTGCAAATTAACTCTATGAGAAATGAAGATTCGAGTCTGTTAATCTTCTGATTCTTTAAAGTCCTCTTTCTTCCACCCTCTTCATGTATTTTTATTTTATGTGTATGGATGTTTTCTTTGTGCACCACAAGTGTGTGTGCAGTGCCTGCAAAGGCCAAACAAGGGTGTCCAATCCCCTAGAACTAGTTGAACATGGCTGTGAGCCTCCCTGTTGGTGTTGGGAATAGAACCTCTGAAAGAGCAGCCATGGCTCCAGACCTTTCCAAGTAATCTTAAAAAATTAATTGTAGAACAATTCTAAGACATTTTTTAAACATCTAAGATAGTAAAATCTGGGATTAGCTAACATAGGATTATATATGCTTGTATGTTAATTTCCACAAATTTATCACCTTGATAAAGTGACTAAATAATAATCATAAACTCATATCTCTTGATTGAACAGTGAATTTTCAGTGTTCTGTGTACACACAACTCAGGATGGTATAATTCCCTAGAGCTCACTGATATTTCCAAACTAATTCACTTCTGTTAAACAGTAACATAATTAGATACATTGATACCACACTTTTTTTTTTTTTTACTTTCCCTTTAATGCATTTATAATCCATTATGGAGAGCTGAGAACAAACCTTAATCAATAAGATGCATTCCTACCATGTGTGGAGGTTTGATTCTCAGCACTTGACCATGCATATACACACATATATACACTTTATGAAATTGCTCAGATAAAATTATAATTTTTAGTCTTTTTTTGGAAAACTTGATCCTTAGATTTATCTGAGAAGTCACTCATATTTTTCAGTTCTGGTATCTAGAGATTATGTATTCCAAACAAGATAAGAACTTAGCTTTCAAGTAACTTTTTCTGTGTACTGTTGTGTAAGAGTGATTTGGGTGAGTATTGATTAATTTTCATTTGCCAGATAGTAGCTAGTGTGCTTACTCATCAAACAGTCAATAGAAGACTCTATGAAGACCCAGACATAGAGCTTAGAACTAGATGAGGTGCATCTAAATGAGGGCCTTGGATCTAATTTTAGGCTTCATGAGACACTCATAATAACTGAGATCCAGGTTATTTCATGTCTTTAATCAATGAGATTTTTGGTGGGGATGATGGGTAGTAGGTGCTAGAGACTGAACCCAGGGCCTTGGTCATTAATGTATCACTGATTCTTCTTTTTCTTTTCTTAAATATTACTAATTTCATTTATTTATTTTGAAATGGTGTCTTTCTATTTCTCCCAGGCTAGTCTTAAACTCTTAGCTCTAGTGATTTTTTTTTCTTCCTTACCCCCTTGAAAAGTGTCATGCTTTCACATGGCTAAGTGCACTACTGACAGAGTTTATAAATTGCTCTAAGAGTTAGAAAATGTAATTCACTGACAGTTAGCTTTATTAATTATACTTTTAACAAATTAATTTTCTACCTACAAAAATGAATTTACAATTAAAGCAGCAGATAGTAAAAAATCTATGAGGGTGTTAACAGTGCTGTAAAGGGAAGTATCGTTGTAAGGCAGGACCTCCTTGGAGTTAAAATAAGTTCAAAAAGAATTTGAGTTTTCACTTTTTATAATGTTACCATGCATTATTTATTGTAGTACAGTTTATAGAGTACACTTCTCTCATAGAAATTTGATATGGTTTCCTGAATACACAGTTACTTGAATATACCAAGTCTTTCTTGGTGATACTATTTTCTAGAATAATTTCTCCTAGATTATGCTTTGCTGATTGCATGGGTTTAGTGTGTTTTAAAAGTCTTATGTGGTATTAATTAAACTTGTAACAATAAAATTCATTGGGTTTTAGTTGCCATTACCCAGGGAGGAGCAATACAGCTGGCTAACAATGGTACCGATGGGGTACAGGGCCTGCAGACATTAACCATGACCAATGCAGCTGCCACTCAGCCGGGTACTACCATTCTACAGTATGCACAGACCACTGATGGACAGCAGATTCTAGTGCCCAGCAACCAAGTTGTTGTTCAAGGTAATAGAATTAAGAATTCATACATTTGGTACATTTCTTTAAAAATTAATGTGTATACTCATGAAAAGTAAGTATATTGCAAAGCACTACTAAAATAGTTTTCTTCAGTATAGATTTAGATATTAACAATTTAGATATGTATGTATTTAATACATAACTATTTCTCATGAAACTTTCCACTTGGATGAAAATGTCATGGCATAAAAACAACTATCTTTTACCTTAAAAAGAGCAATACCTGTCTTTAATGCCTTCAGTAGTCAGGGCCGGGAGACACAGGCGACGATAGAAGAGACTGAGGAAGCTGTAGCCAGGCTGCATGGCTCAAGTAACACCAGCTTCCTTGGGCCTCTTTCTGCTCACCTCGTTGTGTGCTACATCACTATTAAAGAGTTTAGTGGATTCTGCTCTCTGTTTTGTTTGTTTTTCTGTTTTGTTTTTTAATTTTTACTTAAAAGGAGTATAGAGCTTTTCTAACGTCATCAGTTTTGATTTGGGGTAAAAACATGCCAAAAAAACATGTCGTGCAGATCTTTGCTCATAAAGAACAAGTTGTCCTCAGGTCCTCGATAGACTAGAGGATTTTGTTTTTTTCCCAAATATTTCAGGAGTCTGGAGAGAGTTAACTATTCTCCATTAATTCATTGAACAACTGTTCAATGATTTATAACAGATTAAAAATTTATAGACTAAGAAAATAATATTTGCTTCTAAAAATATTTTTGTTCATAATAACTAATGTTGCCTGTGTTAATGAGAGTTATATCCCTTCACCATAGATAATTACTTTTGGATCATACCAAAACACCAAGTAGAACACCTTTTGTTTAAAAATTTTAAATATATTTATACTATATATCTTGTTATTAGACCAATGATATTTTAAAAAAGTATTTTGCTTATTAGTGGGAGTAAAACACCTTTTCACTTTACATGCAGGTACTCAAAAAATTGTAAAGCAGGATGTCAGTGAATTTGAATTCTCAACGTCAGTTTGAATATGGTAACATGTTTAGTATATAAATCTTTGCCCCTCAAACGATACAATTGGTATTTTTAACTGATACGGATGATTTTATAAAGACCTTCAAAATCTCTCACATAGTGCTAGGGTACTAAAGCATATCATGACACTGTTTCTAGAAGCAAATAATGGACAAATAGTGATTTTTTTTTTTTTTTTTTTTTTTACATATGGTGATTATATGGTTAGGAAAATCCAAAGCTGAGTGAGGTGGCACACACCTTTAATTCCAGCACTTGGGAGGCAGAGGCAGAGGCAGGGGCAGGTGGATCTATGAAGCCAGCATGGTCTACATAGTGAGTTCTAAGACAGCCAAGGCTACCCTATCTTAGAAAACTGAAAAGAAAAATATCCAACTTTTACTTTTTTATTTATTATTACTTATATTAAGATATGTTAACATATACCATGATTGTTATCAAATGTCCAGTTTTTCATACTTTGAGTTTGTTTGAATTAGAAATTTATAATAGTTTATAATACGCTTATTTTCTCTTCTATTTTACTATTTTATGAAAAATCATGGTCGTTTTTATGTCGTGGCAAGAGTCTACTTGAGATTTTTTAATATGAATTTATCCAAATCATGGGAAGACACTGAGGCCTGTACTAGGAGGATCATCTGTGCTGAGCCCTACTTCCCTTTTAGACTTAGAGTTAACAAGCATGTAACCCACAGCACAGACCTCCATTCCAGTACAGCATAAATAGAAGACCCAGCAAAGACACTGAGGCATCCTTACCTGTAGATGTCATAATAGTACAGTAGATTGGGATCTTCTTTTTAGCTAGAATCATGTTCCTTGTTTCCCTTTTAATCTAAGTATGTTTAGATTGATTGAGAATGAGTTGAAATAATTGTAGTGTTTCTGTGTCTTAACCTTGTTTGCCCTTTTTTGCAGCTGCCTCCGGCGATGTACAAACATACCAGATTCGCACAGCACCCACTAGCACCATCGCCCCTGGAGTTGTTATGGCATCCTCCCCAGCACTTCCTACACAGCCTGCCGAAGAAGCAGCGCGAAAGAGAGAGGTTCGTCTAATGAAGAACAGGTATAGATATTCCAGACACTTCAGTGCTTCTCTGCATGCCTTTACATCTGCTACAGTAGGTTCTGTGCATCGTTTTTCTTTTTTGGGTAGAATTAGTGGACGTTGCTAAAGCTTTCTTTATTAAGTTGCATTTATAAGATGGCTAATGGGACTTTAGGTCAGTCTTCAATCAAAAAGTAATTTTTTTCATGGTTTTTCCATAAGAGATTTAGTACATAGCTTGAATGAATTTGTACTTTATTCTAGTCAATAGGATAGGTTAATTAAAATTTTTTTCATAAGTAATAATTCAACAAAGTGTCATATATGTATACTAACATTAGACTCTAGTTTATTTGTGTTAAATTTATTTGTAACAAATATACAGTAGCCATTTTTGTTTTAATGAATACTTTCTTTTGCATTTTTATACACTTAAAAATTTATTTATGCATGTTTTATGCATATGTGTGAATGCCTACATGTATGTGTGTGTACCACATTCATACCACAAAGGGCAGAAGATTGTATTAGATCTCTTGGAACTAGAGTGACAGGTGGTTGTCAGCCACCTGTCTTGTTCTTTGTTTTGGGGTCAAAGTCTTGCTGTGTGGACCAGAGTGGCCTAGAACTCTTGATGCTCCTGTCTCTGTGAGTGCTGGGATTACGAGCTTGTGCTACCATGCCTGGCCTTAGGGGCCATGTACTTTCTTTACTCAGAAAAATAATTTAGCATCCAAACACTTTTAAAATAGAGTAATTCTAAAAAATATGGTATTCCAAGCCTTAATTCATAGTTAATGTTAGTCTTCCAAAATTAAAGATGGCTTTGCCATCTAACAACAAATGAAGCTATTAATATGGAAATGATCAAAACAAAAGAAATGGTCTGAAGAGGCCATTCATTGGTTAAGTGTTCACCACACAAGCAAGAATACTGCAGTTCAGATCCCCAGAACCCATATAAAATACTTGGTAGAGCCCTGTAATTCCAGTCTGATGACAGAGATTGGGTTCCCAGGGCAAGCTGGTCTGAAAGCTCTGGGTTGAAAGAAAGCATGTTTCAAAAGCATGCAACATCAAGGAAGTTAGCCTTCACACACAAACATGGGAAAAAACATCAAGGCTGATCGAAGGTGGGAGAGGTAGTTGAAAACTAAAAGAGAATCAAGGTGTATAAAGATATAAACTATTTAAAATTGACAAAATTCTTGTTTTTACCCCAAGAGTATAAATACTATGTTAAAGTAAATGAAACAGAAATTGAACTTAAAAGATCTAACTTCAAGTCCTGCATTTTTAGCTATAATTCTGGAAGAACACATTAATTTTCTAAACTTGGGTTTCTGCCTCTGGGTAAAATAAGGCCCCTCCTTGCACCCAAAGCTCGGAGGGTCAGGTAAGATAGCATATGGTATCTACACTGCTCCTTCTCTTCAGACAGTTTCATGTTTGCTAGGTCAGCATCATTGTTCCTGAAATAGCCTTAACTGTCACACTCTTAGTAAATTATGTCTAGCTATGAAAAAGGAGAAACCCATTCTGAGATATTAGGGGAAACTTGAAAAGAAGCATTGTGACCTTTAATATGCACAAAACAACTATAAGTAGTTAAGTTATAATAGAAATGTACCACCTAAGTTATTTAAATGTATTTGGAAATACGAACTAAATTACACATTAATCTGTTCTGTTTTAAACTGTTAAGAAATGGTTGACCTTTTCTAAAGTAAGAAACAATGTTGTTTATGAAGTCTCAAGTAAAGACCTAATTATCAAACTTACGACAGCAGCACTTACTAAAGAAAACAAGTCTAAGGAGACATAGTAATCAGAAATTTTTCTAAGGATTTGAGATTATATCTGTGCAATTTGGCTCTGTGGAATAAAAGGTTCATCTTAACAAAGAAAGACAGAGAGGCTGTGAGACCATGTGCAGGGGGAAGTACATGGTCTTCTTTCTTCCTTTCCTTCCATGCAGTACTGGGGATTGTCCTGAGGGCCTGTTCATGTTAGATATGCACCCTACCACTGATTGATACTCCATCCAGCCCTATTACAATTTTTAAAACTTCCAGACAGGGTCTTGCTGTTATCCAGGTTGATCGGAATTCACTCTGAGATCCAATAACGCATACCCATTCCTAGCCCATCTCTGGGATCGTGGAACAAAACTTAGTTTCTATTAAAAAAAAGTAGCCAGGCTACCTTTTCCAGTCTTTCTGTCTCAGCCTCCTGAGTAGTTAAGATTATGAGCCTGTGCCAGCCAAGATTACTAGCATTATACCTTCTTAGTTGCCCAGAGCATTGCCCACTTATAAACACACTCATTATGTTTACCAGTTGGCACAATGCTACTTTTTCTCCATTTCTCAGTGTTAGTGTTCTGAAAGTCACTGTGACAGAATCCCTAAGAAATCAATTTAAAGAAGAAAAGATTTATTTTGACTCTCAATTTCAGCAGTCCATGGTTACTTAGCACCATTGATTTTGGTCTCGTGGTGAGGCAGAACATCATGGCCAGGAGCCTGCAGTAGAACAGAGTGGCCCATGTTTTAGCAGACCAGAGGCAGAGAAAGAAAAACGTGTCTGGAGACTGGTAGTGGATCTCACACAATGGAAAGAAAGTGACTACCCAAAAATCGTCCTCTGTTCTTCTGTGTGCTATGGCGCGCGCACACGCGCACACACACACACACACACACACACACACACACGGAAATTATGCCTCCAAAGGCATGACTTAATGACCCATTTCTCTTCAGCTGAGTTTTCTCATACCTTCCTATGTGATTATGAACCTACTCATGGATTAATCCATAAGTGAGGTCAGGATCCTCATAACTGAGTAACTTCTCAGAACATGGCTTTATTAGTAGCTCAGCCTTTTGAGGAGCATTCCAGTGGAGCCATAGTCCACGCTACTACTGTAACTAACTCCAGCATACAGCAGGTTAGGAAAGCAGTTCTTAAGATAGTTGCTTACATGAGGTCTACAAAGCTAACTGATTTAAAAGCAGGGACTGTAATAAGATGCTTTTGCTTAGATTTAGTTATGCTATCCATCAAAGAGACATTTCCCATACTGTAAAGTAGTTCTTTTTCCTCTTCCAAGGGTACTTTTTAAGCTTCCCTAGAATCTGGCTTCTATGACCATATCACTTACATGTGCCTAGAAAAGTATAGGGTTCCCCATATACCTGGCAAGTCTAGCATACTCTTCTCATTTAATTTTACCTGTATAGTTAGCCAACTTTTGAATGCTCAGTACCCTAAGCTTCTCTGATTATTCTAAGTTACAGTGTGTATTAGGCACTAACCTTCACACACAGTCTATCTCTTATAGCCAGATAAGATCTTATTCCACTTTGCAGAAGAGAAAGAAGGGTAAATACCAGAGAAAAGCTAAATATGCAGTCAGATGTCCTGTATTTTAAGAAACCTGTAAGACAGTTTGAACTTGTGTCTGGTGACAAACCTCATGAGCTTGTTTCATCCTGCTGTGCCTCTAAGCAGAGTAAAATACACTGTGTCCGGATACATAGCACAAGGAAATAACAGTAGAATGCTTTCATGGGATATCAATTTTGCTCAGAGTCAAGAGGAACATACTCCAATTTTAAGAGGAAATAAATTCAAAAGAAATTAATACTATAGTAGTTGATTTAAGCTGTATCTCCAGAATCACTATATTGGTGTCATTGTTATTGTAAGTTCTTCAGTAGACAAATTAGAGCATCATTCACCAGAATAAATGACCCTTATATGCATTGAACACAGCCCATCTCACAGTGAACTGAGGAGGAAAAAGTTGAGAAGCCCCAAAATTCTATGGTGTGTGAGTTGTCAATTCCAAAGTGAAGATAATTGGCAAACATTTTGTGTTACTATAGCAACAGTCATAAAATCTCAGTGTCTTAGAACAACATTACCTCTTCCTTTCATTATAAGTTGTACATTGTCAGCTCAAAGTCAGTTGCCATGGCTTATCTTCATATCTCATCCTCATTGCCAGCTGCTTCCTGGGTCCCCACTAAGTGAGAGCAGCACTTTCAAGACATAGCCTTTCTGTGGCAATGGGGAAGGGACAGGGCCTGAGTGTAGCTAGCTATCAGACATTTTTTTTTTAGGAGTTGGCTCTCTGCTCCTACCTTGAGGCACAGTCTCTTCTCTGTGCCACTGCACTGCATCAGGAGTACAGATGAAGCTTTCTGTGTGGCATGGCATACAGTCAGGCTTGCTCAGTGTATGCTTTTATACCCTAAGACATCTCCCCCGCCTAGTGTTTTAAATCATATGTGTTGGCTCTGGAGAAAACCATGTTTGTGTCCACTGGCTACAAACTCTGGGAAGGACAAGCCAAAGTCAGTGGGCTGTAGATGGGGATTCTTTCCACAGAGAGAGGATGGTTGTGAGTCATACAATTTATTGCCCTTACTGTTAGATAGCCTACAGTGTAGAGGGGTTTGTTTTTGGTTTTTTTTTTTTTTTTTTTTTGTGTTTTTTTGTGTTTTGTTTGTTTATTTGTTTTTTTGGTTTTTTTTTTGTTTTTTTGTGTTTTTTTTTTGTTTTGTTTTTTCGAGACAGGGTTTCTCTGTGTAGTCCTGGCTGTCCTGGAACTCACTCTGTAGACCAGGCTGGCCTTGAACTCAGAAATCCTCCTGCCTCTGCCTCCCAAGTGCTGGGATTAAAGGCGTGCGCCACCACCGCCCGGCTAGAGGGGGTTTAAATAGGGTTTTCAAAGATGGAGGTAATAAACTGTTAAATATATCTCACCATATTAGATTTAAAAAACTTCAGTGAAGAACAAAAGAAAAATAGCAAAGTAAACAATTAACTGGGGGTTTTAACAATGTCAGATTAAAGTTGAGGATATGGATGGGCAGATTTACAGAAATTGAATATGGTAAAAAATACGAAAAATTTCAAACTATGAATTTGATACTAAGGTGCATCTATCCAACTGTATACAGTTTGCCATTAAAAATTAAAATATATCTTATTTTTATTGAGATTAGAATGTTCTTTGTAGAAAAAAAAGTAGATTATATATTATCATTTTTCCAAATCAGTACAAGTAAAAACAGCAAGTAAAGCATGCTTGTTATAAATAACTTAGAAAGCATAAGCAAAAATTTTAATTGCCTCTAACTGATCCATCTAAAATACTAAAATCCTGCGCGTGCATGCGCCTGTGTGTGTACGCGCGCATGCACGCACATACATATATTTTGGCATATAATTTTTAACCTTTTGTTTGAAGTACTTTTATTTATTTATTTATTTTTTGGTTTTTCGAGACAGGGTTTCTCTGTGTAGTCCTGGCTGTCCTGATAACTCACTCTGTAGACCAGGCTGGCCTCGAACTCAGAAATCCGCCTGCCTCTGCCTCCCAAGTGCTGGGATTAAAGGCGTGCGCCACCACCGCCCGGCTTGAAGTACTTTTAGATTTAACACAGAATGAGAAAAATTGAGCTCCAAGCCTAGCACTGGTAGGTAAAGGTAGGAGGATTCCCAAGTTTAAGACCAGCATGGTCTACATAGTTTCAGGACAACCAGGGCTACACAGAGAAACCCTGTCTCAAAGAAAAAGAAAAAAAATTGTGTTCCAAATACCCTTTCGTCAGCTTTCTATCATCTGAGCCATTCCATAGCCAGAACTTGTTATCAGACCTCAGAACTGCACTGCTGATCTTACGGAAGGTCTTAGACATGTGTCTACAGCACTGTGAGGTCCTCACATACAACACAGCACTTCACAGAACTCTGTCCCCATGCTCCAGCTTGCTCTTTCTTTCTGCCCCCTCTTCTGAGCTTTGTAGGACTTGTTAGAGAGGTTTTATTTGGAGCAGTGCACTCATCAATCACTTATTCAGGACACTTTGATCAGTTTGAATGAAACCTCTGTATTGACTGCTGCACACTGCATAAAAAGCTTCTCAGACCCAGGTTGAGAACAGTAGTAGTCAATGAAATACTGACTATATGAATATAAAGAATATTTGGAAGGCAGTTTTGCAATATATGCCCATTAGGAAAACAACAGAACTAGTTTGTCACACATACCCCAGTCCCTGCCTCCCAGGCCATGGGCATTTGAACATGTTTACATTAACAGGCATGAATTTCCTCCTGTGGAGCAGGCCTTGAGTCAAAACAAAAAGCAGTTTGTTCCCCACTTACATCACAGTCACACCATTGTCTCACATACCTGTGGGCATATCTTGCCAAGTAGGATGATGTAGCTGGTCTTTGCTACTTTGTATGTTCTTTTTCCCACTCCCTTACTCCCATTTCACCCCCATCACTAGATAGGAGAGAAAGAAAGAGTGAAGGGAGGGAGGGATGGGGAATCTGAATCTGATTTTTCTTCTTTGAGGATACCTACCAGCAAACCACAACCAACTCCCCTGAAGGACCACCAAACCAAACCTCCTTAGGCCCTAGCATTTATATACATTTTGAAAAGTTATCTGTAGCTTTCAAAAACAGGCCTTTGCTAGAGCATGAGGCAAATCATGGTGAGCTGATACTGACAGTCCACAGCAGCTCCAAGTCCCTACACCTGGGATAAAATGAAAGCATATTCTATAATATTTCTATATATATTTTTTAAAGAAACCAGAATTGTTACTGCAGGATGGTATTATAGGATGTATGGTCTGCCCTGGGTAAGTCCACTAAAGACTTTTCTTCTCAGTGGTCAGCATAGCACCATCAGCATGATACAGGCAGCAAACACAGATAAAGTTTCCTGATCAGTTCCAGCTTGATTTCCTTGTGTCCAGCAACTAAAGTGTTTTGTGTTTTTAGAAGTAATATGACACTGTCTAGTTATATTAATCAAATAAGAGCACTGGCAGTAGCCTGTGTTGTGTTGGATCTTTGAGGGCTATCTGACCAATAACTTGTAGGGAGGTGTCCAACAAGGCCACTCCTCCCAACAGTGCCACTCCCTGAGCCAAGCATATACAAACCATCACAGTAGCATTTCAAATAGTTTTCTGTCAGATTTCATTTCACATATGTTAGAACGTTTGAGACCATGACAGCCCTTGGTGTTTTGCATTGTATGTAATTTCTAGTGTCCTGTCTAAAACAATACTGAGCTTTCTTCAGCTCTGTCACTTCTGTTCATAAGATGAAGTCAGAGGTCATTTTATTCCTGTTGCTGTTAGGTACCTCCTTACTGTTGAGCTGACCCTCTGATATGCATAGCATGCATCTTTTCTGAGACATTAGCCAATGTTATCATAGTTACCTTTGTTTTCTATTACATATTTCCAACACTTGGGTCATAGTTTATGAATTTGTTTGTTTATTTAAATCTGTCTAATAATTTAAAGTCAGACACAAGGCAAAAGACTTTAAATACCAGGGTGGGATAGGTCATTTTTTAAGCCTCGAATTAGGCACATTTTTTCCTATGTGGAAGGAGGGCATTACTACTTACTGTCTAGGGGAGGCATTAGGCTGTTCTGTTAGGGTCACTGTCGCTGTACCACCGACATCAGGAGTGTGGAGAACTAGTTGGTTTTTTTGTTTGTTTGTGTTTTGTTGTTGTTGTTGTTGTTGTTTTGTTTTAGGGTAGGGAACTGTTTCCAGAGTTCCATTTAATTTGGTGTCATCTTTCTGTACAGTGGCTTACCTAAGGGTTAGTATTTAGGACTATTTTCTAGGAGTATCTGTTCTGATTAAGGCTCAGTCTCGGGCATCTATCTCTCTCTTTGTCTCAAGATTATGAAACTTCCTCCTCAAAGAGCTGGGCCACCCACATTTCCCTCAGCTACAGTAAGTGCACGCCTCAGGCCAGGAATGTTGCCCTTCCCGCATTGCTTTACTCAAACAGGGTGTGCCAGGCTCCTGTTTTGAAGCCAACCAGGTCTACTCAGCAAGACTTTGAGACAGAACAAGCTGTTGTGCACATAACACACCCATTTCTTGTTTCTCCCAGCCAGCTGCTTTCCTTTCTCCGTGTCTGTACCACATAGGATTCTTAGGAGTCTGCATCCTTTCCTTACTGCCTGATAGGGTTCCTAGAGAAGAAAACATGTAAAAGCATATAAATTCCTACAGTCTCTATGCTCTTCAGAGGCTAAAACTACCCTTCTCAGAAGACATCACTTAAGAGGAAATAATAAAACATGCTTACTGTTATCTAGTTGCCTCTATCCCAAGTAAAGAAGTGCTTTTATCTCCTTAAATTTTAGTAGCCCTCTTCCTTGCATAATTTGCAAGGGACATATACATGCTTCTGTTACAAATGATTGCCCGTAAAATTGCTCAGTTTTTCATGTTTTAGAAAACGAGAATATTAAGCGTGTGGTGGCGCAGTGCTTTAGCACCTGCCCTCTGGTGGCAGATATGCCTGAGTTCCCGAGTTCGAATCCAGCCTGTTCTGTTCTCACTGTGTCCCTCTCAGTGAGTTTCATGGGAACAAAACGAGAATATTTTTACTTTTTACTGCTAGGGTTATTGAACAATAGATACAGCTTTTGCATTTATGAGTTTGTTTTGAAGCTTACTGAAGAATAAATTTTTATTCTCTTAATTTATTGAGATTTTTCAAACATCCCTTTTAATCCTTAAAAAAAAAAAAAGCAGAATTTAATATCTTGACCATTTTTAAGTGTACAGTTTAGAAATACTGTATATATTCCCATCATGGTTTAACAGATTTCCAGAACATTTTTATCTTGAAAAACACTCACCCTGATTGATGGTCATGCCTATAATGCATGTTGACACTCCTCGAGTAACTGAGGTAGGTTTGCTATGAGACCAACCCAAGCTATAGTGAGTTCCATGCTAACCTGGGATGTAGAGTGAGGTCCTATCTCAAAATAAGAACCTCCAAACCCCTCTGTATGAGACAGTTCCCACTACCTTCATTCCTATCTTTTGGCAGACACATCCAGTCCTATCAAATTTTACTCTAACCACCGAAGTGTCCACTTCCACATTATAGCACATATCAAGGTTTTCTTCATTTTAAAGGCCAAGTAACATTTCATAGTATGTAAGCACCTCATATTTCTTTCTCCATTTTGTTGAGACCCATACTGCCCGGCTTGGCGGCCACTGTGTTGCAGACCGTTCTGCCCCACGCTTTGGGGCCAAAATGTTGCCGCCTGCTCTCTGACCCACGCTTGGGAGCTACTGTGTTGCAGACCGTTCTGCCTCATGCTTGGGGACCAAAATGTCCCCGCCTGCTCTGTTGCTTGGGTCCATGGGTCAGGGCCTAGCAAGAGACGCAAAGAATAGAGACAAGATAGGGTGTGTGATCAAGTCCAGTTTCTCGTTTATTGTCTCTCTTATTATGTCTTCCTCTCATTGTCTCTCTCTCCAAAGGGAAGTCCAGGGTATTTACAGCTGGAGATGGTTGCAAAGCTGATAGCTGCTTTCTAGCCACTTTCTGCTAAAAGTCGGCTCCTGACACCATTTGTCAGGCAACGCTTGGATTGCTTTTGTATATCTTGAATATTGCGAACAGTAATACAGACACAGCTATACAAAAATTTCTTTAAGATCTAGTAAGATTGATGAATTGTATGCTTAATTCATAATCTCCTACACACATATACACGCTACTGTTCTTTTTTTTTTTTTTTTTAAGTAGCAATAAAATAATAAAATTCAACTGTACTCAGAGATCAGTGCCTTGCTCAGCCAGGTAAAAAATCTTCCCACATTCTGTAGGTTGCCATTGAATGATGGTATCCTTTTGGTGTTCACAAGTTTTTCCATTCATGAGATCCCACTTTTAATTATTAATCTTAGTGTTAATGCTTTTCTGTTCAGAAAGTCCTTTCTGTGCCAATGAGCTCAAGACTATTCTCTACTTTCTCTTTATCAGGTTCAGTGTGTCGGATTTTATGTTAAGGTCTTTGATCTTTTTGGAGTTGAGTTTTGCTCAGAGTGAGGATATGAGTCTATTTGGATTCTCCCGCATGGAGCAGTCTAGTTTGATTGGCACCATTTGTTGAAGATGATTACTTTCCTTCAGTGTGTATTTATCAATAATCGGGTGTCCATAAGTGTGTAGACTTATGTCTGGGTCTTTAATTTGACTGTTTTGATTAGTGTATCTGTTCTTGTGCCATCACCACACTGTTTTTATTACTACAGCTGTAGCACGAGATGGGGCCAGGGATAGCAATACCTCCTGCAGTCCTTTTATTATTTGGGATTGTTTTAGCTATCCTGGGTTTTTTTTTTGTATTCCCATGTGAAGCTGAAAACTGTCCTTTCAAATTATGTGGAGATTTGTGTTGGAATTTTGATGGAGATACTGCATAGATATTAAGAATTAAAATGTCATTTTGCTGATTTAGGGGCTGGGGGTGGAAGTGTATTTCCCTCTTTTGACTCACTGGACTCAGATTATTATGCTTCTGTTTTCTTGGGTGTGTGATTAATTACTTAATGTTGGAGTTTTCCTTCTAGCACCTTCTGTAGGGCTAGATTTGTAGATAGAAATTGCTTAAATTTGGGGTTTATCACAGAATGTCTTATTTCTTCATCTACTGTGATACAAAGTTTTGCTGGATATAGTAGTCTGAGCAGGTACCTGTGGTCTCTTAGAGTTGTAAAACATCTGTCCAGGCCCTTGTGGCTTTTAGAGTCTCCATTGAGAAGTCAGGTATAATTCTAATAGGTCTGTCTTTATATGTTACATGGTCTTTTTCATTTATAGTTTTTAGTATTTTTTCTTTGTTCTGTATGTTTAGTGTTTTGATTATTATGTGCCAAGGGGAATTTCATTTCTGGTCCAGTCTATTTGGTATATGCTTCTTGGACCTTGATAGGCATCTCCTTCTTTAGATTAGGGACATTTTCTTCTAGGATTTTGTTGAAAATATTTTCTGTGCCTTTGATCTGGGTTTCTTTTTTTTTTATATAATTTTTTATTGGTTATTTTATTTATTTACATTTCAAATGTTATCCCTTTTCCTGGTTCCACCTCCTAAAACCCCTTATCCCACCCCTGCTCCCTTTGCATCTATAAGGGTGCTCGCCCACCTACCCACTCCCGCCTCACTGCCCTAGCATTCTCCTATGGTGGGTCATCAAGCCTTCACAGGACCAAGGGCCTCTCCTCCCATTGATGCCAGATAAGGCCATCCTCTGCTACATATGCAGCTGGGGCCGTGGGTCCTTCCATGTGTATTCTTTGGTTGGTGATTTAGTCCCTGGGAGCTCTGGGCGGGTCTGGTTGGTTGATATTGTTGGTCTTCCTATGGGGTTGCAAACCCCTTCAGCTCTTTCAGTCCCTCTCCTGAATCCTCCATTGGGGTCCATGCTTAGTCCGACGGTTGGCTACAAGAATCCGCATTTGTATTGGTCAGGCTCTGGCAGAGCCTCTCAAGTGACAGCTACATTAGGCTCCTGTCAGCAAGCATTTCTTGATATCAGTATTAGTGACTGGGTTTGATGACCCCATATGGGATGAATCCCCAGGTGGATTCATTCAGGCAGTCTCTGGAAGGCCTTTCCCTCAGTCTCTGCTCCACTCTTTGTCCCTGTATTTCCTTTAGACAGGAGCGATTCTGGGTTCAAATTTTTGAGAGGTTTTTGGTTGAGGGTCCCATCCCTCAACCAGGGGCCATGCCTAACCTTTCCATATGGTCTCTACAGGTTCTCTTTCCCCTTTGTTGGGTATTTCAGCTAATTTCATCCCCCACTAGGTACTGGGAGCCTCTTGCTTTCCTGGCATCTAGGACTTTACGTGGGCTACCCCTATTCTCCATCCCCCATTGCTACACACCTCTGTTCAATTTCTTGACCCTCTATACATCTCCTCCATCTCCTCCTGCCCCCCCCTTCCTCTCCTATCCGTTCTTCCTCCCAGGTCCCTCCCACCCTCAACCTCTGATTATTTTGTTTCCCCTTCTAAGTAGGACTAAGCATCCACACTTTGGTCTTCGTTCTTCTTGAGCTTCATGTATTTGTAAGTTGTATTGTGGGTATTCCGAGCTTTTTTCCCAATATCCACTTATCAGTGAGTACATACCATGTGCATTGTTTTGTGACTGGGTTACCTCACTCAGGATGATACTTTCTAGTTCCATCCATTTGCCAGTAAATTTCATGAAGTCATTGTTTTTAATAGCTGAATAGTACTCCATTGTGTAAATACTACATTTTCTGTACCCATTCCTCTCTTGAGGGACATCTGGGTTCTTTCCAGCTTCTGGCTATTATAAATAAGGCTGCTATGAACATAGTGGAGCATATGTCCTTGTTATGTTGGAGCATCTTCTGGGTATATGCCCAGGAGTAGTATAGCTGGATCCTCAGGTAATGCTATGTCCAGTTTTCTGAGGACTCGCCAGAGTGATTGTACCAGCTTACAATACCACCAACAATGAAGGAGTATTCCTCCTTCTCCACATCCTCACCAGCATCTACTGTCACCTGAGTTTTTGATCTTAGCCATTCTGACTGGTATGAGGTGGTATCTCAGGGTTGTTTTGATTTGCATTTCCCTGATGACTAAGGATGTTGAGCATTTGTATAGGTGCTTCTTGGCTGAGCAAGACTCCTCAGTTGAGAATTCCTTATTTAGCCCTGTACCCCACTTTCAGTACGGTTATTTGGTTCTCTGAAGTTGAGTTCTTTGTATAGATTGAATATTAGCCTTCTATCAGATGTAAGATTGGTAAAGATTTTTTCCCAATCTGTAGGTTGCCATTTTGTCCTGATGACACTGTCCTTTGCCTTACAGAAGCTTTTCAATTTTATGAGATCCCATTATTAGATATTAGAGCCTGGGCCATTGGTGGTCTGTTCAGGAAATTTTCTCCTGTGCTGATTTGTTCAAGGCTCTTTCCTACTTTCTTTTCTAATAGATTCAGTGTGTCCTGTTTTACGTGGAGGTCTTTGATCCACTTGGACTTGAGCTTTGTACAAGGAGATAAGAACGGGTCAATTTACATTCTTCTATACTTAAGCCAGCACCATCTGTTGAAAACGCTGTCCTTTTCCCACTGGACAGTTTTAGCTTCTTTGTCAAAGATCAAGTGACCATAGGTGTGTGGTTCATTTCTGGGTCTTCAATTCTATTCCACTGATCTTCCTGCCTGTCTCTGTACCAATACCATGCAGTTTTTATTACCATTGCTCTGTAGTAGAACTTGAGGTCAGGGATGGTGATTCCCCTAGAAGTTCTCTTATTGTTAAGAATAGTTTTCGCTATCCTGAGTTTTTTGTTGTTCCAAATGAATTTGAGAATTATTCTTTCTGTCTCTGTGAAGAATTGAGTTGGAATTTTGATAGAGATTGCATTGAATCTGTAGATTGCTTTTGGTAAGATGGCCATTTTTACTATGTTAATCGTGCCGATCCATGAGCATGGGAGATCTTTCCATCTTCAGAGATCTTCAATTTCTTTCTTCAGAGAGTTGAAGTTCTTGCTGTACAGATCTCTCACTTGCTTGGTTAGAGTCACACCAAGATATTTTATATTATTTGTGGCTACTGTGAAGGGTGTCATTTCCCTAATTTCTTTCTCAACTAGCTTATTCTTTGAGAGGAAGGCTACTGATTTGAGTTAATTTTATATCCAGCCACTTGGTTGAAGTTGTTTATCAGGTTTAGTAGTTATCTGGTGGAATTTTTGGGGTCACTTAAGTATAGTATCATATCTATATATGCAAATAGTGATATTTTGACTTCTTCCTTTCCAGTTTGTATCCCTTTGACCTCTAATTTTATTGTCTAAATGCTCTGTCTAGGACTTCCAGTACTATATTAAATAGTAATATATTAAATATATTATATATTATTAATATATATTAATTATATATTAATAATATATATATTAAGTAATATATTAAATAGGTTGGGAGAGAGTGGGCAGCCTTGTCTAGTCCCTGATTTTAGTGAGATTGCCTGAAGTTTCTCTCCATTTAGTTTGATGTTGGCTACTGGTTTGTTGTACATTGCTTTTACTATGTTTAGTATGGGCCTTGAATTCCTGTTCTTCTAAGACTTTTAACATGAAGGGGCATTGAATTTTTTTCAAATACTTTTTCAGCATCTAATGAGATGTTCATGTGTGTGTGTTTTTTTTTCCTTTGAGTTTGTTTATATAGTGGATTACAGTGATGGATTTCCGTATATTAAACTATCCCTGCATCCCTGGGATGAAGCCTACTTGATCATGGTGAATGATTGTTTTTGATGTGTTCTTGGATTCGGTTTGAGAAAATTTTATTGAGTATTTTTGCATCGATATTCATAAGGGAAATTGGTTTGACGTTCTCTCTTTGATTTTTGTGTGGTTTTGGTATCAGTGTAACTGTGGCTTCATAAAACGAATTAAGCAGTGTTCCTTCTGTTTCTATTTTGTGGAATAGCTTGAAGAGTATGGGTATTAAGTCTTCTTTGAAGGTCTGATAGAATTCTGTACTAAAACCATCTGGTCCTGGGACTTTTTTGGTTGGGAGGCTTTTAACGACTGCTTCTGTTTCATTAAGGGTTTTGGGACTGTTTAGATGGCTTATCTGATCCTGATTTAACTTTGGTATCTAGTATCTGTCTAGAAAATTATCCATTTCATTCAGAGTTTCCAGTTTTGTTGAGTATGGGCTTTTGTAGTAGGATCTGATAATTTTGTTTTTAAATTTCTTTGGTTTCTGTTGTTACGTCTCCCTTTTCAGTTCTGATTTTATTAATTTGGATACTGTCTCTGTGCCATCTAGTTAGTCTGGCTAAGGGTTTATCTATTTTGTTGATTTTCTCAAAGAACCAGCTCCTAGTTTTGTTGATACTTTGTATAGTTCTTTTTGTTTCTACTTGGTTGATTTCAGCCCTGAGTTTGATTATTTCCTGCCTTCTACTCCTCTTGGGTGTATTTGCTTCTTTTTGTTCTAGAGCTTTCAGATGTGCTGTCAAGCTACTAGTGTATGCTCTCTCCAGTTTCTTTATGGAGGCACTTAGAGCTACGAGTTTTCCTCTTATAGCACTGCTTTCATTGTGTCTGTATCATCAGTTTGGATATATTGTGCCTTCATTTTTCTTAAATTCTAGAAAGTCTTTATTTTACTATTTTTTTTATTTCTTTATTTCTTCCCTGATCAAATTATCATTGAGTAGGGCATTATTCAGCTTCCATGAATATGTGGACCTTATTTTGTCGTTATTGAAGACTAGCCTTAGTCTGTGGTGATCTAATAGGATGCATGAGATTATTTCAATCTTCTTGTATCTGTTGAGGCCTCTTTTCTGACCAATTATATGGTCAATTTTGGAGAAAATACCATGAGGTGCTCAGAAGAAGGTATATTCTTTTGTTTTAGCATGAAATGTTCTGTAGATAGCTGTTAAATCCTTGGTTCTTCACTTCTGTTAGTATTACTTTGTCTCTGTTTAGTTTCCGTTTCCATGATCTGTCCATTGCTGAGAGTTGGGTGTTAGAAGTCTTCCACTATCAATATGTGAAGTTCAGTGTGTGCCTTGAGTTTTAGCAAAATTTCTCTGATGAATATGGGTGCGCTTGCATTTGGGGCATAGATGTTCAGAATTGAGAGTTCATCTTGGTAGATTTTCCTTTGATGAGTATGAAATGTCCTTCCTCATCCTTTTTGATAACTTTTGGTTGAAAGTCGATTTTATTCAATATTAAAATGGCTACTCCAGCTTGTTTCTTGGGACCATTTTTTGCAAAATGTTTTTTTTTTTTCCATCCTTTTATTCTGAGTAGTGTCTGTCTTTGTCACTGAGGTACATTTCCTGTATGCAGCAAAATACTCGGTCTTGTTTATGTATTCAGTCTGTTAGTCTGTCTTTTTATTGGGGAATTGAGTCCATTGATGTTAAGAGATATTAAAGACCAGTGATTGTTGCTTCCTATTATTTCTGTTGTTAGAGGTGGAATTATGTTTGTGTGGATATCTTCTTTTAGGTTTGTTGACAGATTACTTTCTTGCTTTTTCTTAGGTGTAGTTTCCTTCCTTGTGTTGGAGTTTTCCATCTATGATCCTTTATAGGGCTGGATTGTGGAAAGATATTGTTAAATGTGTTTGTCATGTGTGTGTGGGGGGGGGGACCTCTAGGTGGGAGGGAGTCCAGCAGTGGGGTCCCACAGCGGTCCGGGGTCCCGGCGGGCTTCCCACACCACCGGAGGAGGAAGGTCCCACATTCACACAGCCACCGCAGGCTCGCGGCTGCAGTTCAAGGTTCCAAAGGCTGGGAACCTGGCAGTGGCAGACCCAGGGGACACGTGGAGTTTCCCAAAGCTTTTATTGTTCATGGCGTGGTGAATGGGTATAGATAGTATGCACTTCCCCCCAAAAGCCAGGCTCCCCTGACTTTTTATAGGGAGGGAGGGAGGAAAGGGGAGGGGTGACTTAATTAGCGCCCCCACACACCTTTAGATAACTCATTAATATTTTAATCTCTGGAGGTGGAGACTTGTTAATCATGCCCTCTACCTGTGTGCTACATGACTGAAGGTGGCAAGTTAAATGGAGTTACCTTGTCCAAGGCCCAACAGTCATGGAATTTCTTGGTTTCATCATCTATGGTAATTGAGAGTTTTGCTGAGTATAGTAGCCTGGGCTGGCATTTGTGTTCTCTCAGGGTCTGTATGACATCTGCCCAGGATCTTCTGGCTTTTAGAGTCTAGAAGTCTGTCATATTTCTGATAGGTCTGCCTTTATATTTTACTTGACCTTTTTCTCTTACTGCTTCCAATATTATTTCCTTGTTCTGTGTATTTGGTGTTTTGATTATTATGTGACAGGAGGAATTTCTTTTCTGGTTCAATCTATTTGAGGTTCTGTAAGCTTCTTATATGTTTATGGTCATCTCTTTAGGTTAGGGAAGTTCTCTTATATAATTTTGTTGAAGATGTTTAATGGCCCTTTGAGTTGGGAATGTCTGTCTTCTATTCATTGTGTCCTAGATTTCTGGATGTTTTGGGTTAGGAGCTTTTTGCATTTACATTTTCTTTGACTGTTGTGTCAATGTTTTCTATGGTGTCTCCTATACCTGAGATTCTCTCTTCTATCTCTTGTATTCTGTTGGTGATACTTGTATGTATGACTCCTGATCTCTTTCCTAGATTTTTTTATCTCCAGGGTTGTCTTCCTCTGTGATTTCTTTATTGTTCCTATTTCCATTTTTAGATCCTGGATGGTTTTGTTCAATTCCTTCACCTGTTTAGTTGTGTTTCCTCTTTTGGGGCTTCTACCTGTTTACCTGTGTTCTCCTGTATTTCTTTAAGGGATTTGCTTATGTCCTTTTAAAAGTCCTCTATCATCATTATGAGATGTGATTTTAAATCAGAATCTTGCTTTTCTGGTGTGTTGGGGTATCCAGGGCTTGCTGTGGTGGGAGAACTGGGTTCTGATGATGCCAAGTAGCCTTGGTTTCTGTTGCTTATGTTCTTGCTCTTGCCTCTCGCCAGCTGGTTATCTCTGGTATTAGTTGGTCTTGCTGTCTCTAACTGGAGCTTGTCCTGCCTATGAGCCTGTGGTCTTAGGTGTGTCGGCACTCCTGGGAGACAAGCTGTCTGGGGGCGGGATTGGAGTATGAATAGCTGCGGCACAGGGTCAGCTCTGTGTGCGGACGATCATGTTCCCAACTGCTCTTCCTTCCTGGGTCCTGTGGGCTCCAGGTGGGTCCCACTTGGGCATGGTATTGAGGCCATAATAGTGGTCTCACCTGTGATCTTAGGTTTGCCAGCACTCTGGGGAGACTAGCTTTCTCCAGGTGGGATTGGGGTGCTGATAGTTTTGGCACAGGGTCAGCTCCAGGGCCCAGATGGAAACCGCTGATCTGGGTTTCTTATGCTTCCTGTCCTCCTGTTATTTTTAGATTTGATGGTGTCGCGTATTTCTAGGATATCTTTTGCCAGAAATTTTTAGATTTAACATTTTAACTGATAAATTTCTTCTGTCCTGTCTTTAAAACCTGAGACTCTCTCATCATCTTTGTATTTTGCTGGAGTGGCTTGCCTCTGTGGTTCCTGTTCAAGTTTTAAAGTTTTTATTTGCAGATTTTCCTCAGTTTGGGTTTCCTTAATTGATTCTGTTTCCACTTTTAGGCTTTGAGCTGTTGTATCCCTTCCATTCCACTGCATGTGTGTGACTTCATGGATGGCTTTAAGGGGTCGTTCATTTCTTCTTTAAGGCCCTCTATCGTATTGATAAAGGCTATTTTAAAATCTTTTTCTTGTGTTTCAGCTATGTTACAGTACTCAAGGGCTGCTCTGGTAGGTTTACTGGGCCCTATCGGGTACATTGTCCTGGCTGTTACTATTTTTATGCTGATATCTAGGCATCTGGTTTGAGAACAATAATTCTAGGTGTTGATATCTGATCTTGTGTTTGTTGTGAGCATGATTTATTCCTTGGTTTCTGTTGCTCTCTGGTTCTTAGGAGAGTGTGGTTGCTCTATGTTGCCTAGAAGGAGACTCTTCTGGGATCTGACACATAGTTGATCTCGGATGGTCCTGGGAGTGGGTACACAGGGGGAACAAAGCAGGGTATCCGCCAGGATCTGCTGAGACCCCTGGGAATGAGGCCAGAGTGAGAAGTCACAAGAAGTAGTCTTCTACGGAGTTGGGGATGAGACTGAGGGACTAGACTTGGAGGAATGCAGGGAGAGGTAAGGGGATGGGGGCAGGAGGGGGCACAGAGGCCTCAGGGTTGTTGGCATTTGTTAGGGTGCTAGGCATATGAATCCAGTCCACTGCTAGTGCGTGTAGCACTTTGCCTCCTGAGCTACTTTTAGGTTATTGACAGAATATGTTTTTTACATAGTGCATGTGCACATGTAAGGGAGCAGGTAAGTAAAGAAGAAGTAGGTTCTCCCCTTCAACCATGTGGGATTCAGGGCTTGAACTCAGGCTGTTCAGCTTAGCAACAAGGGGCATTACCAATGAGCCACGCCATCAGGCAATTTCGACATCATTTTTTGAGCATTTATTGTATGTATAATACTGAACTTTTGCTTATTTCTGCTGTTTCTCTAGAAAACATTCTGTTCTAAAATTAGTGGAATGGAGTTTATGAACATAAATGTTATGTGTTTTTTATTTTTAGGGAAGCAGCACGAGAATGTCGTAGAAAGAAGAAAGAATATGTCAAATGTTTAGAGAACAGAGTGGCAGTGCTTGAGAACCAAAACAAAACATTGATTGAGGAGCTAAAAGCACTTAAGGACCTTTACTGCCACAAATCAGATTAATTTGGGATTTAAAATTTCACCTGTTATGGTGGAGAATGGACTGGATTGGCCACAACCAGAAAGACAAATAAACATTTATTTTCTAAACATTTCTTTTTTTCTATGCGCAAAACTGCCTGAAAGCAACTACAGAATCTCATTCATTTCTGCTTTTGCATTAAACTGTGAATGTTCCAACAACTACTTCCACTTCTGCCCTCAAGAAATGTGCAGCGCCAGGAATCATGAAGAGACTTCTGCCCTCCGTCTCCACCACCCTCAAGAAGTAATCATTTGCTTATTTGTAAATTGTTGGGGGAAACGAGGAAAATGAAATCTTGGCTTTCTTATTTTTGTTTTCGGTTTGTTTTGTTGTTTTCTTTCTTTTTAATGACTTCAAGGTTTGGGCTGAGCTCCATGATTGCCTTAGGGACAGTTACCCAGCCTCCTGAGCTGACGTAATGTGTGGGACACATAAGGAAAGTAAGTAAGGTGCAATGAAGAAATGTTGATTGCCAAATTGATGTTTTTACACTTTCATTGTGAATTATGTAAAACTATTAAAGACACCCTTTAAATAAGGATCTTAGTGTGATGTTGAGGAGTAAACTTTCTATGTATGTTCTTTTCTTCAGTGCTGACAACAGGTTGTCCTTGGTTCTGAGAAGCATTTGGTATTAGCTACAGCTCTTCTATAGGGCAGTTGTTGCTTCTTAATTCATTTCTATGTGTTCAGCAATATGAATACATTAAAAGAAGTAACCAACTGAATGGAAAGCATAGTATTGAATTTTGAGCTAAGTTAAAATCATAGTATATATGAAGCTTATTTTGGTTAGTACTAAATCTTAACGAACAGGTGCTGGCCCAGAAGCCAACTCCTTGAGTTATATAATAAGGTTTTTAATAAATAAAAACTTTTATCCTTGCTTTCAAAATCCTTATACTGTCACTCATTCACCTGAAAAGCTATTTCTAACTCACTGTTGCATTTATGCTGTGCAACCAACAGGAATGTTTTCAAGATGTCCAAGCAAAGTGATTGCCCTTAGAAAGTACTAAATTGACAAACTTTTCTATATTCACATATTTTTATCAGAAAATCTCTTGGAATTTTTTTAAGTCAAAGAAGTTACAAGGATGTACTTCTAAAACATATAAAATGCACACAAGAAAAGTAATTTTCTTCAGGCATTGGAGTGTGTGCTATGGTATAATATTTTGCAAAACACTTTTTTTCTCCCAAAAAAGGTGGTACTACTTGAACTGTCCTCCAGCTGTTCTGTTTCTAAAGATGCTCCCTACGTAAGTCTTCTCTCGTAGTCTGCATTTACGTGTAACGGCGTTTCTGACAATACTTAGTAATTTTTTTTTCCAGTAAACATGATAAAATCTAAGAGTTAGCTCTTTAAAAGACAAATAGGAGGACAGTGGAGGCTGGCATGTTAGATTACTTCATGTTTGAGGAAGAACTCAGGCTCAGAAGGGTGTTTTATATTTGCTTTAAGATATTAGGAAAGTTACTATCAGTATATGTATGAGCGTAAGATGTTTGGCCCATTTTTAAAATTAGACTTTAGGTTGCTGTCTGTAACTGTTATATGTTGTTTGTAACAAACCATTGTCTTTTTTCAAGGATGAACAGTTTGTGAAGGAACATCATTCTAAGAGTTGAGTGATGTAATAATCCTTATGTCTGGACAGTTCACCAGATTCTCCAGAAGGCTTTCAAACGACTAAAGTTTGATGTTTGTCCTGCTGAGCTTACTGGGAAAGAGATAGCATAAAAACTGTCTGTACCAGCATGTAGATGTATCATTTGTTAAACTTGGTGAAACAAATGAAGCAGAATCATAAATCTGTCAACAAACTGGAATTACTTCATATTAAGTCAGAATGTCAGATTGAGCATTTTAAATGTCACAAGTGGAAAATTTGCCTAGTGTGTATAAGTTGTACTTTGTAAGTGTCTGTCTTCAAAAGTTGAGACTTTCTACATAATGAGGAAATTGGTGGTCTCCTTAACCCTTTAGAGACTAAGGCAGTTTACTTACTACTTGGATGGATATTAATTAAAGAGGCCTGGGCCTTTATGCTTGGAGAATGACTGTATTGGTAGTTTGATACCAGTTACTTAATAATGTGAGAAATATATGGTGGTATGAAATCTGACTTTGAAATTTCAGTTCATACAGAAAGAAATCAAGCCTCTTTAATGCAAGCTGGATTTTTTTTTTAAATATGAGAATTAGAAAAAAAAAAAACAAACTTGTTTTTGAGCTACGTGGAGAATCTTTCTTAAGAAAATGACATAATTTTTTTAAAAACTCTTATATCCAAGATTGTATGTGGCCACATTACTGGTAATGTTTTTCTCTTCATATTGGCCAAAAGGAAATGAAAATGTCATAGGAATTTGTACATATGCTACTGATTTGCCTAGAAAATAGCAAGTTTGGTATTGCTCACTTTGCATATATAGTGGCACTTTTATCTATAGGACAGATTAACTCTAATAAAAATGAAATGGGGAGGGGTTTATTTTTGATATATTACTCTTCTGAGTTTTCAAGCTTTGATAGTGTTTAACTGAAAAATGGTTTAGAAAGGGCTAGATCCAATATGTTCATATTTAAAAAATTGATATGAGATACAATTTCAGTTCTTTATCAAAAGCAAGTACCATATTAGCAACCATCATATTGTCCTAGGTGCTGTGCTTGTTAGATGTTATAGAGTGGGTGGGGAAGTGGCATTTTGTAATATATGTGTACATATATACATACATACAGTATATCATCTAAATGCTCTGAGAGCTGTTATGTCAGGAATGCTGAGTGTTAGTTACAGTGTATTGAGGTCAGATGAGATCCCACTCTCCTGTGCATTCTCCGCATCTCTTCTGGTGTTTCAGTGACTGTATTACTCCAGCACTCACAACTGGGTTTTCTCTTTTCTTCCAGTTTTTTATTAGGTTTTTTTGGTGGTTGTTGTTTGGCTTGATGCTTTTGAGTATGTTACCAGTCACTTGAAAACTCCTAAACCCCAAAGCTTATTTTTTCTCCCTGCTTTGTTTCTGGCAGCTATAAAATTGGTTAAAAAAAAAATTTGAAAACAGCTTTTGAGACTTGTTTCAAGAATCATTTTGGACAAAGACTTCTGGTGTTTAATTTGAACAGAGATTTTTGTCAAGATGTGTTATGATGGTAGGTCAGCAAGCAGTGCTAGTGTCTAAAGCACAAAACCAGTCAAGCAGGCTGTCCAGTCAGAAGGCCTCTTGGCTCAAGTTGGTCTGTTTCTCAGGACTCCTCCTACTGTTTCCAACCATTTAGAGTGACATGGAATCATACAGATATTGGGGCTTAGAAACAAACATTTATATAACCCAGAATGCTTTTACTTACTTGAAGTGACTTCAATCTAAATGTTGACTTTCCTGTTTAGAAGGCTTTAATTCTCTGTCAACTCCAGTCAGCTAGTAACACAAATTGGTTTCTCTACCAGTAGCTGCTTCATTTTCAGTTCCTTCCAGAGGCTTTTGTTTTGCCTTTGTAACACTGAAAACTATTGGCATATCATTCCTCGGGGCCCAATACAAAGGTTGTATATTTACTTGGGGTTGTATTTACATGAATTCTTTGTAAATGTTCGGTGTAACTTGCACTTTTTTTAATGACCCAGTTTGGGTATCAGCAACTTGGGAAATTCCTCATCAGTGAGTTCTCAGCTGACCCTTTGTCTTCCTCCTCTTCAAATCATGACTCCTTCGTGGAAGCTTTTCACTGATACAGTATCATAGCTAGCCTTAAGCATGTTATAAAAGCTAAATACCTGGGAATTAGATTTGACTAATACTGAAGGAAAAATAAGTACTTAGAATTTTAAATTTCATCCTCACTTCAACATTAGTTCTATGTAGAGTATGCCAAAAAAATTTCAGAAGATTATAAACCTTGTTAAAGCAATTAATTTATTGTCATCATGGGAAACCATGTAATCGCTGTTACTAAATCATTTTAATTTGGCTTTGTTAACTTCCGAGAAATGCTGCCTAAACTTGACTGGTTTCCGACTGAGGGGAGTAAAGTATGCTTTGTTAGCCCTGTAGGTGAATCATTCTAGAATAAACTTGTTCACTGAGATGTACAAAGCACAACTAGAGTTTGGGGTGGCTTGTGTGTGTCTTGATTACTTTCAATGTTAATAATGTTGACTTTTTAAGTTAACAGTCACTGTTATGTACTAGGAACTGGTTTCCTTGACTTTCTAGAATCAATGGCCAAGAGAGGCATATGATCCTTGAGGGGTTGAAGGTATCATGAAGTTGAGTCAGTATGGAAGAATTTCAAACAAATCAAACAGGGTGCTGAAGTTCCGGCTGCCTCGCTCATGGTGCTTACTGATTAGTGAATGTACTTTTAAGTCTTTGTATATGTCCTCAGGGGCAGACAAACTTTAACAAGGACCAGATAACATTTGAATGGAGGAATTATATTTCAGGTGTTTTAGCTTGAAATTTATTTTTTAAAAAAAGAAAAATTAAAAAAAAAAAAAAAAAAGAGCCAAGTTTGGGGAGCGAGTTGGCAGTATGAGAGCAGGCAGAGCTGATGATACGCGGGCCTGTCCACTGCTGCGGTGGGGCGAGTCCCAGCTGGGTAAACGTTAGATTGTTACCAGCAAGTAAAGGAAGATGAGTAATCCAGGAAGAATCTGAGAAGGGTCAAACAGTAGGAGACTCCTACTTCCCAGGCATGATTTACTACTTGCCCATAGAAGTACAGCATTTCTAAACTTCTGTTTAAGGGACATCTCAAGAGATAAGAGTAAGTCTGAGATGTTGAAAAAAATCAGTAAGGAAGAAAGATCACTGCAGATCATAATCTATGTTGGCCACATGAAATGATTTATTATATTTGGGAAGTTTTATTTTCTTATGTTTTTTAAAATTGAACTGGTAAGTGCTTTATAGACGTATTTTTACCCAGGTGCCACTTCAATGTGTATGTAATAAAATTATTTATATTAAAAGTGGGAAATTTTGTCAACATTTTTCTGTGTGTGTAGATTTATTAGGATGGTGAAGAAGTGTTCTAGTTAGCAGTTTTCTGTGTAAAGCTGTCTTCAACTGATCTGTACACATCGGTTATAATGCCCCAGTGGAAAGGATCATTTCCAACTTAGACATGTCACTTGAAACTCTTGAAAAACAAAATAACCAGGGAAGTCCCAGATGGTATTTGGCTTTTTGGTTTTTCCTTGAGTACTGGAGTAGAGAATTCCTCCCCAGAACTGTCAGCACAAAACAGGGTGTCAGCTTTAATGCGGATGCTCCTATTGGAGTAGAGTACTAATAACTATGAGAAGGGAAATACATTTCTAGTAACTTTCCCCACAATCTAGAAACGTCCCTGTTTAAATTTTTTACCTAAATCTTTTTGTGTTTTATGTGTAAAGAATAAAAGTACCAAGACACCATGCATTTTATTAACACTATGTACATACTGGCTGCTTTGTGTTCAGAATGGTAGCAGTTACTTTGTATATTAAAGTGATCCTTGTGAATTTGTGAAATATTGTCATAAAGTGCTTTTCTTACTGTAATCTTTGTGGTATCAACTGTCATGACGCCCTTTTTACACAGACATTCGTGTGCAGTCACATAAACATGCTTTTAAAAACTCTGTAGAGTCTCTTTTTTGGGCCTGGGAGACAGACAGAGACAGACAGACAGACACACACACACACACACACACACAGCTAGTATTTATTTACTCTCATTTTCTTGGACTTGAGTTTATTTTGTTAAATGAGCAAAGATTGCATTGAATAATCACAAGCTTGTAATGCTTAGCAACAGAAAACTGATTCACACAATACATCTAAACACTCAATTTTACTGAATTATTTTTAGCAGCTTTTCAGTAAGGTTGAGCAGTGATCTAAAACTCCCAAGTACAGTTTTCCTGTTGAGTAACTAATGGACACATGTCCAGCAGCTTACAGTTAGGAAGTGTGTGCATGCCCTGAAAGAACAATAACAACTCGGATCACCTTTATTCTGAATTATGTGGTTGTATAAAATGCAAAAGGAAGGTGGGTACAATAGTATGCCCTTTTAATCCCAGACTCAGGAACACAGGAGGCAGAACCAGAAGCTAGGTTGGGCTATCTGGTGGAGAGCCTGTGGGGAAGGTGGGAAGAGTATGAACAAGGAAATCCTGGGGTGGATGTAGCTATTATTGTCGAAGAACTAACAATAAGATCCCTATAATATTATGAAGTTCTGGAATTTAGGAACTTACTCCTAAACTGTATACTGTCTTTCAACATTGTCAGATGTGGTCTTGAAGCTCAGGTCACATGGATTTCCTGTTTCTCCTTTCTGCAGAGCAACCACACTTACTGAATTAGACATATTTTAAGAGTGAAAAAATGGAAGCTGGCATGGTGGCACATACCTTTAATCCCAGGATTTGGGAGACAAGAGGCCAGCCTGGTCTACATAGTTCCAGGACAGCCAGAGCTACATAGTCTCACACACACACACACACACACACACACACACACACACACACACACACACACACAACGTATGACCTGAAAGGATGGTGTCAATTTTATGAGGGCAAGAGATGTAAACCAGAGTTGTGCCAAGCAGTTCAGTCCTGTAATCATCTTTTTAAGCTATTGAGCCTCTGGAAAGTCCATAATGCCTATCTTTGTGTGGCTGTCACTTGACATTCATTTGAGGACCTAGGAACAAGAGTGATAGAAGAAAAGAACTTCTCAAAATCTAAGACATTCCTCCAAGAATATAACTTTATGTATAGTTGGTATTCCTTTCCTCTACAATGAATTCTAGACTTTCATGTATTTGTTACATTTACAGGGAAAAACAGGTCCCAAACAACAAATTTCCCCTCCAAATCTGTCCCTTCAGGCGTTTTCCTTGTCCTAAGTGGTATCACTTTCAATTAAGTTGACTGTCATGCCCAGGAAAGCACTGTTCTTCCATGCCACCTTGCCTGATACTGAAATTTCTTCACATTTTAAGCATTCTCCAGATTAGGACTAACATTGAGTGAAAGGCAGGCTCATTTCCAGGAATGAATATTATTTTTGCTTTTTAATTGATAAAATCATATAGTTGAGCAACCACCATTTCTATGCAGTTCAGAAACATTTCCATCATCTGGATAAAATCCTACACCTATTAAATGGTTATCTTCCCACTTTTTCCTCCTGCCTCTGACAACCCACAATCTGCTTTCTGTGAATTTAGCATTTTCAAATAAATGGAATCATAATGTGTGTATGACTTTGTGTCTAGCTTTCTTCATTAAACACGTTTCTATAACACTGGAGTTATACCTAGTACCTGTTCATACTAGTCCAGTGTTGTACCACATCCTCCATCTCTGCCGGAATGGAACCCTGGGTTCTATCTAGTATGCTAAGCAAGGAATCTAACACTGAGCTGCATCCCTTAACTTCCTTTATGTCTCTTTGTTGGTTTTGGAAGAAAAACTGGAATAGCAGAACCAGTTTTCTACAAGGCTGTGATATGTATAGACTTTTGTAGCCTGTTTTCCCTTCTGCCCCCATAATTAGCATCCCATATAGACAGTGTTTATTGTTGGGGTTGGTTGGGTTTTCTTGTTTTGTGTTTTTGCTGAGACTGTCCCAGGATTTTTAAATTTAACCCTTTCCTGGCTACGCCAAGAAATATTTACAATTTTACAGCATTAAGAACCTATGAGTTAACAAGTCTTCAACTATTGAGGCACAACTGAAGACTGCCTAGATTATTCTGCTTGTGCAAGTGTGAGTGTGAAAACACTCCTCTATCTTGCTAATGCAGCATCTCACTACAATGACACCCCTTGTTCTGTAAAGAACATGAACGCTACTTTTTTTCTTTCTTTTTTTTGAGACAGGGTTTCTCTGTGTAGTCCTGGCTGTCCTGGAACTCACTCTGTAGACCAGGCTGGCCTCAAACTCAGAAATCCGCCTTCCTCTGCCTCCCAATTGCTGGGATTAAAGCCATGCGCCACCGCTGCCCGGTGAACACTACTTTTCTATGGGACGGTTATAAGGAGCAGAAAGGTTACAACAGAAACTCCTAACTCGAGTCAGGTGCTGGGTTCCAGCACAACTTACAAATACTGTGTTGATCTGGGTTTTGTTCATTTTGTTTTGAGCACTTTAAGGTTCTGTTCTGTTAAAGAACTAGTAGAAAATGCTTCCAATGAAGAATAACAATTATCTGGGGATATATAGCAAAGTGCAAGAGACTGAGACAGGAGGATCAGTTTAATTAAAGATCATGCTGGACTATATAATGAGATCAGGTCTCACAGGGCAAAAAGTACACTAGTGAAATGGCAGTGATTATTGATTGGTAAATCTTATACACATTAAAGTAACTTCATTATTGATAGTATGCTTTGTTATTTTAACAGCCTGCGAATGTATTTCTTGAGACATGAATTAGGACAGAAAAGCAGACATAATGTGAAACATTTAGATAATCATAATGGACCTTTTTTTTTTATGCACTGATGTTACTGAGCTGCCTTTTATGACCACCTAAAACTCAGTGGTGTGCTGTTTCCAGTATACACTGTATCTGCTAAGACAGGATTGCAGGCAAGCTGGGAGTGATGGTATACATCTGTAACCCCATCACTGGGGAGGTGGTGGTAGGAGTTGTTCCTGGTTAGCCTGGGCTAGTCTGTGTGAAATAGTAACAGTTAGGATTCTACCCTCAAAAGAATCTAGCATCCAGGCTGTAGAGAGGTGGCTGCAGTGGAAAAGAGCATTTCCTGCTCTTTCAGAGGACTAAGTTCAATTTCCAGCCCCCAGGCAGCTCACAACCTGTAATTCTAGCTGCAGAGGTCACAACACCTCTAGCTTCTGTTTGTACTATATGCACACATGTGCAAATAGGCACACCTAATTAAAATACCGACCTTAAAAAATCTCATATTTAGTTCATTGTAACTGGGTGAATTACAGTTCTGATTTCTATGTAAAAAAATACATTTCCTGACAGTCATTGTGTCCTTAACAGCCAATGACCAGAACACATAGATGTAAAAGGCCAGTCAGAGAATCTCAGCTCTAAAGAATTAGAGTACTTTTCTAGTTGCCACCCAAAATCTCCATACCAGGCCTGCTGTTCTCACTCTCCCTCTTGGGATGTCATCTTGGGTGCATTCCCACTTAAACTTTCTGTACCCTAATACACACAGACATACAATTTTCTGTTTGCCTAGAGACGACCATGACAATTAACCATTTTAAATAGGTATAGAAGACAACATTGACAGGTACTCTCATATCCAAAATATTTAATAAAAGAAAAATGAGGTCTTACTTTGAACAGTCTATTCAACAAATTTCTATTACCAAATGCCACTGTGCGGCTATAATATCTATGCTCTAAACTGCTTGAGCTTTTAGTTAAACTTTAATGTAAAAGGAGAAGCTTATATTGATAACTTTATTCATAAAGTCTGCTCAAAGAAAATTTAAAAACTCGTAACCTCTGGCTGGGGATGTAATCTCAGGGCTAGTGTTTGCCCAGTGTCTGCAAAAGCCCAGTTTTGACCACTAGCACTACAAAACATCGATTACCTATAATTGGAATTCACCTTGATTACTTGGTTATACACTTTTTACTGGACCCTGGGGAAGCCAAATGAAAGAGGCCTCCTAGCAGCTTGCAACCACCAGGGAGCCTTAAATCGAGTGAGTGATTATAGGTACGATACAGAGTTTGCACCTTGGGAGCTAACCTTTGTGAAGAAATGAGATTTAACTTTAAAAAACTGACAAACTAAAAGGCAAAACAAACAAACAAAAAGCCCTAAGAAATAGATACAGTAGCAGGTAATTTAAAATGTAAAATTTTATTTTTATTTATTTATTTGCTTATATACTTACTCTTGATATAAGACCCAGAAAACTCATCTTCATCTCAAGGTGCTTTAAGAACTAAATGGTCAGCCAGGTGGCATGGCACATACTGGTAATCCCAGCACTCAGTGGCAGAGGGAGAGAATTACTGCAAGAACTACTGCAAGCTTGAGGTCAGCCTGGCTTAGTTTCAGGCCGACCCAGGGCTGCAGAGTAAGGCCTTGTCCAACACAAAAAAAAAAGAGCAAGAGACTCCAACAGTACAAACATTTCACAGAATACATGTAATAAATCAGTTTACATTCAGCAGACAAAGAAACTGAAACAAAATTCATCCCAGAATGTGTAACTGACTCTCCAGTTCAGAGACACTTTTACGCCATTCTCCATCAGTAGGAACCGCTCACCAAGTGAGCACACAGGGCAGGGAAAGAATACCAGCCAGACCTCGAATGTCCATTTGCAGCAGTGAGCCAATCTGACTGACAGTCACAGGCAATGAGGCAAGGCACTGTCTACAAAGTACAGTTGTTCCTTGAGCAGCTCTGAGCAGAAGGACTTGCAGTTGGCCATGTCATTAACACTGTTAAGAGTTCTAGCTGTAAGACCCTAACTGCCGCACTCAATTCTTAGAAAACACTGCCCACTACAAGTCCTCCCTCTGGATTCTCTTCTGGGCTTTGTAAATGTATACGTCCTTCTCAGGATCGTAGTGAACCTTACTCACAGTAAACTGCCTCTCCAGCATTGTTAAGAAGTTACTATCCCGTTCGTATCGGATTCGGCAAGCTAAAAGAATCACAGAGTTACTGCTACAGAGATGTCCCAGTGTTTGAAGAAGCTCTGTGAAGGTATCTTCTAAGTATATGACATCTGCTCCAAGTATGAGATCAAATTCTCCAGGTGAAAAACTTTCCAAATTTTGTCCCCAAGTCAGCTCCTTAACAACAACCTTAGGTTGGATATGGGGAGGTAAGTTGGCTTCAACATTTGACTTAAGAAATTCTAATGCTACTTTTCGATCCGTGATAGTCACATGGGCACCTACAATGTGGACAAACAGAAAGTAAGGTGAACATTGTACGACCGTAGTAGACAGGGAGAGTCTTGTCTAGTTAACACAGGGCATTCTCTACATATCCCGCTATTATGCAGAATAGGCAGGTAACCAGACTAGAACTCTTTATGCTGTGGATATAAAAATAAATGTTCAGCTTGCTTCTGTGGCACACCTCCTGTTTGCCGAGGTGGTTCTAGTATATTGTAGAGTCACAGAGTGACACAAGCCAGTGCTCCTGAGTTCTCCAACTTCCATGAGTAACCACCATTCAGTTTGATTCACTGGGTCATAACCCTCGAATCATTAGGGCTCAGGGTAAAACACAATCCGAGAATGGAAAATCAAGCAGCAGAATATGGCTATCAAGATGAAAAGAGACAAATACAAACCAAAAAAGTCTGCTTTAGAGGAACTATGGTTAAAACAGACTGACAAGAGACAACTCAGCTACTGAAAATTTCCAGGCCCCCACCATGCTACTCTGAAGCAGCTAAGCTGTTTATGTGATACAATCATAACTTATGAGAAACTGTCCTCTGAATTAGTGTACAGACTTAGTGTGTACCAGGTAACATCTCAGAAGGCTTGTTCATGTTCTCCAAATGCTATTCTACATGCAGATGAAGGAATTAATGGCATAGTATTTTATTCATCTGTCTTTCTGGGTTATTGGACAATGAACTGTAATATCTATTTTTTAAACCATTGTGGGTAAAAGAAGACACTGAACCACATCCAACCATTACAAAATGGAGTCAGATCTAGCTTTGACATCAGAAAGTCTGAAACTTAAAAGTGTTTTATTCCTTCATAATAGTATCTTTCCTTTGCACATTCTTCCCTAATCCCCCAAAGGATCCCAACTCCTTTCCAGTGGCAGCTCACCAGGTGTTTCTTATCTTACATCTGAGGTTCACAGTTCCAGGTCTCGCTGCCGATAGAAATGCTCAGGCTGCCCCGGTCTTCCAGCCTGGGCCTGCACCACGCTAACGACTCACGGACAGTGTTGCCCAACAAGCAGAGTTCAATGACTGTTCTCTGATAATGAAAACTGCAGGCAGCCTTCCTGGTTTGACTGTGTCCTTATATCTGTGTACTTCTCAGCAGGACACAGCAATCTACTCTGCTTCACCTCCGCACTTACTCTGATAACTTCTCTAACGCTATCCTGGGTAGGAGAGCAAGTAGATCTCTCCCACCTAGGTGCTCTTATCTTCCAAGGTATTCAGAGCTGACATGGGATTGTGATGTCAACTGAACATTACTCTAACATCTACCAATTTACAAATATCTAAGTGACCACCACAGCCAGCGGAGACCCAGCACGGTGCTCCCTCCAGCCACAGAGCTGACCCAGCACGGGCCCTGGCAGAACCCTCATTTTACCTAGGTTGCTTACAGCCTCATGAATAAGGTAAGGAAGGGCATGATGTTGGACCAAACAAGAAGACAGTGATAAAATGTTTTCCTGTAAGGTTAAGTAAGTGCTGCTAGTAGAAAAGCACGCTAATTTAGTCCGCAAAAGACAAGGAAAATAGACCTAGTAAAACCGCAATGGGCTGTCACTCAGGAATGGAAAAACAATGTGCAAACCTTTGTCATCGCTTTTAGTTCGTTTTATAAATACTGCTTTACTTTTGATTAAACATTCAGACATATACCATGTGCTAGAGACACAAGGCTGAGTACAAAAGCCTTACCTGGAGTGCGGTCTCCTGAGTGAGAGAAAGCTAAGAATAACTGTGATGCAGTGGGAGGCAGAGCAGCAGGAGCATGCTGTGCACCAGAAAGCAAGCGCTCAGAATTCCTCAAAAGAGGGAGAGGCCAAAGGAAGGAGAACCTGAACTTAATGTAAGGTGAGGCCGCATGAGCTGGGAACGGAAAAGGCCATACTAGGGGAAAGGCATCAGCCATAAGCAGTGTGGTCCTGGGAACTCCACAAAACCTGGAAAAGGCTCATGAGCTGCACACAATGAGACTGCAAAGCCTTGCCAACACGCCTGGGTGGACTCTGAAGCAACAGAAAGGTGTGTTCAAACACAGATTACAACATCAGTTAACTGTACATTTTAGCTAACTATCTGGCAGCTACCCCAGGAAGTGAGTCTGAGAGAGCAGGACCGACCAGGTGGGAGGTGGTTACAGTCATGCGTGGGACAGACGGTGAAGGCTCAAGTCAGCATTAGAGAGATAAGTTAAGACAGACTCCACGGAGTCTGGAGGGCTGAATCTAGCCACAATCCATTCACTCTGTGGTCCCCTTCTTTACACCACATGAAGAGAACAGGAAGTAGATCAGGTTTACTGGTCACAGAAGACTGCTGTAAGAATGAGACTAAACACAAAGCCTATCCCTCGATTCCTGGGTGACTGCTTAGTCAACGACACTGACTCAGAACCAAGGAGGAAAGAGAAGAGATGTTCGTTTGTCTTGTGCTGCTTAAAGCACTAGGAAAGAGCCAGGGATCGATGCTCGTTTTCAGAAGCACAGATCCAAGGCTCAGCACAGAGCTGTGATAGGATGGCAGCTAGTCGACAGATGGCATCTTCCTAAGCATTGTATTTTGGGACAGGGTCTCCAGATTTAACTGGGCATCGAATTACAGATTTTTTAAATGCGGATTCTCTGACCCAACCTACCAAATTGTGTCTTCAAAAATGAGACTTTTTTTTTCCATCTAGAAATAGTTCTCAACTAGCATAAAGACTCAGGGACTTTTAAACTAAAGCTCAGAGTTTGAAAGTCAGAACTAGATTCAAAGTCTCACCATGATGCATAGCTTTGCAACCTTGGGGAGGTGACTTACTGACCCTTTGTCAACACTTGAGAACTCATAATCAAACCTACGTAGGACACAGGTCTACTCTGATGACCCTGGATACACAGCCCCCCTACAGCCCCCCCACAGCCCCACACACACAGCCCCACACACAGCCCCACACACAGCCCCACACACACAGCCCCACACACAGCCCCACACACACAGCCCCACACACAGGAACTGCCCCTTCACTTTGCAAGCCTCACACCCAACACACAGAGCATCATTTACTTCTTTTAACCTTTTTATGTGTTTGTTTTTACCTTGTCCTTCACTCGAGACTTCGAACATAAGGAAGCTTCCTAGGATGCTGGTCTGCCTGTCTGTTTACTGTGTGCTACCTACGGTGACCTAGCAGGCACTTTCTAAGTAACCCTTGCAGTCAGGGACAAATGACTAAGACTACCAAAACACAAACTTTAAAAAAGGAACAATCAACCCCTTGCCAATGTTTCAAATCACTATATGTTTTAGTTCTGTTTCTATTTTTAAAACTTTCTTACTCTCAATTCTTAACACCAAAATCTCTCCTATCTAATTCCTCATATTGAGCAGGATAGTCATGAAGTAACACAAATGCTTATGACAGGCACATGAAGATGTATATACACACATATACATGCTCATATATAACCATAATGACAACTGTGATAACTGCGACTATGTAAATACAGACAAAGAAAAGCAAATGAAAGGAAATATACTAAAAATGCAAACAGGATACCTGTTGCAAAGATAATTATTTTTGTAATAGAGTTGCATCAGTTTTATAGAGAAAGATACCCAAAAAGTCTTCAATATGGTTAGCCCATTTTTCCTTTTTTTTTTAAGAATTATTTATTTTATGTATATAAGTACACTATAGCTGTCCTCAGACACACCAAAAAAGGTTATCAGATCCCATTACAGATGGCTGTGAGCCACCATGTGGTTACTTGGAATTGAGGAATTGAACTCAGGACCTCTGGAAGAGCAGTCAGTGCACTTAACCACTGAACCATCTCTCCAGCCCCCTTTTAAGTTTTAAACTCTGTGTGTGTGTGTGTGTGTGTGTGTGTGTGTGTGTGTGTGTGTGTGTTTATGTGTGTGTGTGAGTATAAGTGCCCAGAGTCCAGAAGAGAGTGCTAGATCTCCCGGGGCTGGACTTACAGTCAATTGTCAGTCACCTGATATGGGTGCTGGGTACCAAACTGAGGTCTTGTGCAGAGCAGAAGGTCATCACAACATGCTTATCTCTACCGAGCCATCTCTCTAGGCCCTAGTTTGTTCATGACTTATTCGCAAATACCCAAATATCCCAGTCTCTGAGTGGCTGGTACTGTTCAAGAGTCAAGGACAACAGAATGAGTTATGGTCTCAAGAGCTTCAACCTAAGACACAGACGCATGAAGCAATTGCTATCCTTCATTCTAAAACTGTCTGAAGAACCTAATCCTGACTTCTTTAATCCCACAGCTCTACACTTCTCATTAGAAAAAGAGGCACCCAGAATAGCAACTACTACACTTACACACACACACACACACACACACACACTCACATACACTCACACACACTCACCTACCCTACACTGTTGGGGGTACACTGTGAAATTGTGTCTGTCCTTCCTTACTTACCTAAAGCACCTGATTTTTATTAAAAATAAAAATCTGATAGATAATTAGCTGGGCAGGAAGTGGAAGGTAGGACTTCCTGGGAGTGAGAAAGAAACTCTGAAAAGAAGAAGGAAAGCCTTTTTGCCAGGAGACATGAGGAGAGATGGATGTGACTACAGGCCTGGAAGGTATAGCGGACCATGTGGTTGGAGGAGGCTAGGTGGAACAGTCATCTTAGATGAGCTAATTGAGAGTCTGCCCAGCTAAGACCTAAGGCATTGAAATATTAAAAGGTCTCTGTATGATTATTTGGGAAAAGGCTGGTTAAGGAATAATTGCCACCATATTAATTTCCAGCATTAATTAATATATACAGAATATAAGGATCTTTTCATCTACACCACACAAACACATAAACACACACATACATACATGTTGGGAGCCGACTTTAGTAGAAAGCGGCTAGACCAACTTTGCAGCCATCTGGAACCATATACCCTGATGAAAGACTTGGTTGTCAAAAGCCTATAACAGCTGAAGCACACTCTGATGAATATATTGTTTATCCCACATAGCTTGTTTTGCTGTTTAGTGACCTCAGCTGTATGGTGCACGTGGTAAAGTGTTTTCACCTGTGTTCTCCTGCTTATGTATATAAATACCTCAAAATTCCCTTCAATAGGGGAGACTTGAAAAAATAGAAGAGAGACTGAATCACACCCTGTCTTGTCTCCATTCTTCGCGTCTCTTGCCCCAAGAGCCACACTCTCTCTTGACCAGAGCACCTAGCAACCAAAACGTTGAGGCAGAGTAAGGGACTCAACATTAGTGGTGCCCGAACAGGGACTCCAGTAAGCGGGATACAGTGGAAGACACCCTGCGCTGGAGAGCTAGTCGACTGACGGAGCTGGCTGAATTCGGAAGTGAAACAAAGGTGATTGCATAGTAACAAAAACGGGGCAAGAAATAAGTAAATAGAAACAGATGAGAAAAGTTTTAAAGATGCAAGGAGTAAATTGCAGGCTGCTCTGAGTCAAGAGAGCCAAACAGATAAATAAATAAAGGTTATAGTAACAAAAATGGGGCAAGAAATAAGTGAGTAAAAACAGATGAAAAAGGCTTTAAAGACGCGAGGAATAAATAGAAGGCTGCTCTAGACAGAGAGCTAAGCAGAATGATAATGTTAATTGATTTAACTTTCAAAATGGGTGTGATTCTGAGTTATATAGTTATATTTTTCTGGATAAAACTCAATGTAAAGGTTTTTCTGGTTACTGGCTTAAGGAAAGGCTAATTTGGAAAAAAAGGTTTTTCTATGAGTTTTCTGATGAGGTCATTAAGGTAGTAGTTATGTCTTCCAAAATTATATGGATCAGACATGACAGAGGTAGGCCTCCAAAACACTAGATTTCAGAGAATCAAAATAATTGATACTAAAATTTGTTTTTGAGATTTGTATATTACAGAATACACAGCCTTGGTGAATGAATCTTCTTATCACCTGCATGTTCACTGATGCCCTGGACTTCCAGCTGGATGCAGTTAAGACAGACTTCAGATGCTTTCAATTTACCCTTCCCCTCATTCCTCTTCTAAAAGTCAACACCCATGTTCAGCTTGAAGAAGTTAATGAGGAGTCGGCGCCCCAATTCCCTGGACTTGGAAACTGAGGTGGTTAATATTAGGCTGTCTTTATCTGTATAATTGTTACTAAGCTGATGCAAAATTCAAGGATTTCATTGGTATAAATTTGTGGGTACAAGGCTTAGACCTTTCACTTCTCCAACAGGGGAAGTTGTGTGTTGCCTTAAAGAGTGTTGCTTTTCTATCAACAGTTTAGATATTAAGTCTCTTGTCTCTCGGGTTCATGCTGTTCAAACTGATGGCTTTGGTACGGCAACAGATAACAAATGAAACCCATACAGGTCCGCTATTACAGGCTGGAAGTAGGGGACTCTGAAACCTCTGTCATCAAGACTGATGAGGATTAACCCCTAACTTGCGTGCTAAGCCGGTTAGCCAATGACGGGTAAGAGAGCATATCGAGACCCTTGCCCCTAAAATAAGGGAGGCCTCACCATCTTAAGTGAGGCTGGGGTCCTTTGTTCCAACCTAGGACAGGCACGGTTTCCGTAAGTTTTCCCAGCCTTCCCTTTTGAAAAAAATTTAAAAAGGGGGACCTGTTGGGAGCCGACTTTAGTAGAAAGCGGCTAGATCAACTTTGTAGCCATCTGGAACCATATACCCTGATGAAAGACTTGGTTGTCAAAAGCCTATAACAGCTGAAGCACACTCTGATGAATATATTGTTTATCCCACATAGCTTGTTTTGCTGTTTAGTGACCTCAGCTGTATGGTGCACGTGGTAAAGTGTTTTCACCTGTGTTCTCCTGCTTATGTATATAAATACCTCAAAATTCCCTTCAATAGGGGAGACTTGAAAAAATAGAAGAGAGACTGAATCACACCCTGTCTTGTCTCCATTCTTCGCGTCTCTTGCCCCAAGAGCCACACTCTCTCTTGACCAGAGCACCTAGCAACCAAAACGTTGAGGCAGAGTAAGGGACTCAACACATACACACACTACATATATATACACACTCATAAATACCACATACTTACACACTCACACACATGTATACACACATACATACACACATACACTCACACACGAACACACATACACACCACGCATAATATACTCATACATGCATATACACACCATGCATACACACACAAATACACACCATGCATATTATATATACACACACACACATACATACACATACCACAGACACACACAGCACACATACATACATATATACATAGACACATACACACAGAGCACATCTTTTGTCAGCTAAGGAGCTAACCTAGCTAATTACATATAGATGAAATTAGCCCATCTTGAGCTTCATTGAGGAGCAAATACTACCACTACTCCCATTTTACAGATGGAGAAGTCACTGTTTAGAGGTTAACACTGTGCCCAAGCTCAAACAGATGGAACAAACAAGGTGTCAAAACCATTGGAGGATGAAAAATGACACACGAACAAGGAGAGTCTCACCAATGGCTTATTTTGTTTCCAGACAGACAGAAGAAGCAATCAATGTGTACTTTACAAAAATTAACCTTCAGTTTCATGTGGATAGGTGTTTTGCCTGGATATGTATCTGTGTAGCACTTACACAGTTTCCACACAGCCAGAAGAGGATGTTGGATCCCCTGGCACTGAAAGTTACAGGCTTTTCTGAGCAGCCATGTGGGTGATGGAATCAAACCCAGGTCTTCTAGAAGAGCAGCCAAGGTTCCTAACCACTGAGCCATCTCTCCTACCTCTAAGATGCTGCCAACGCTCGCTCTCTAATCAAGACTGAGCAAAGCAACACAGAACATGGCTCTGAAACAGAAAAGGAATTAAAAAAAAAAAAAAAGGTGGGACAAGAAGGGCTCAGGTTGGGCCTAAAGCACAGGTAGAGCACAAATAATTCAAGGCTCTGTAATTCCAGGCGCGTACGCCTGCACAGACACACATACACCATTAGTGTACGCTGAGAACCTGTAGCACTGGCATAAGAATCCTGGGAGCTTTTTACCAAGCAAGCTCTAAAGTCCCACTCAGAGCCACTGACTCAGAAACTACATGGTAAGAAGAGCCCCAGATGACAATCCTTGGGTGGCTGGGATGATGGATGGTGTCTTAAAAGTTAGCTGCTACTTATCATGAACAACCTAAACGTTGTAGAAAGAAGTCAACAGTGGGGAAAACAACAACAGCAACAACAACAAAAAATGTAAAACTGTTCAAAGCAGCCACGCACAGCGGTACAGCATGTCTGTAATCCCAGCTACTCAGGATCCAGAGAAAGGAGGCCTACAAGCTCAAGGCCAGCCTGGCCAGCACTATCTCCAGCAAGAAAAAAAGTCAATGCCTGTATCAGATGAAGGTTGATAGACTGGTATCGATTAAGAATTATAGACCATTAATATAATTTCTTAAAATGTCATTTGGGGTCTCTAGGAGGGAAAAAAAAAACCCCAGCTATTTCCTCAACAATAAAGGACTATGATTGTCCTTTATTCTACTTCCCTCATGGGATTAAGTCTTGTAGTCTACGGACATTTTAAAACCAAAGAGATTGTATACAGGGTTACTGTCTACAATCATAAGCATGGGAGAGAGAAGCTAACTCAGTAATGGGAATCCCAACCACATGTTTTCTGCTACAGAAACAGTAAGAATACCTCTTGATGAGTTCTGCTCACTAAGGGGTGAGCACTTACCCACTAAGTGCTTACCCACTAAGCACTTACCCAGTAGGGCAGCTACAATGCCCACCAGCCCTGTGCCAGCACCGAGCTCCACAGCAGAGCAGCCCCTGACCTCCACAGCACCCATCTCCAGATACATGGAAAGAACGACGGCCTGAGTCAAAACACAATGTGAACATGATTACGGTCAGCAAGTGTTTGAAGGGCTCTGTAGCTTCAGGATGCCAAACGCTGGCAGGAAGAAACAGTAAACATATTCTCCCCTTCCTTCTTCTCTCTCTCTCCCCTCCCCTTGAAAAGTACAATTCCCAACCCACAGGAACTTTGAGTTGCTGCTGCTGCTGCTGCTGCTGCAAGGTAATATATTAGAGCAAACAGAGGCACAGTATGCCCCAAGCCCCTTATACACCGAAAGCTAGCTAGGGACCAGCTTCATGTAAAAAGCTTCATTTCCTCCTGTGTCTGTCATAGCACGTTTCCACAAAACTATTCTGCTGAGCCTTGCTGTTGAGTCACTGTCCCACAGGGACCTTGGGCACGTTCTGGGCATCAGAAGGTAGGTTTTCACCAAAGTTTTGAAATTTCACATACTGAGTGAGCATTTGCTTAACAATCCCATAATTTTTGCTCCCTTTCCCCCACAGCTATATCCTAGGAGTATAACTGAAGTCTTTATGCTAATTATTTAACAGCTGAAGACAGACTCTTCATAAGCAGAAAAGCGATCATCCTTTCAAACCATGAAAAACTGAAAACATGACATCAGTTTCAGGCTCTGTCTCTATCATTCTTTGTGTGGTATTTTAGAAACTAACTTGATGAGCAACCAGTGCAATCAGGCCCCTGCTTTCTTTTCAGTCTTCCGGTCCTCACTGGGCAACTAAGTGCAGTGTATGTAAGGGAATGGCTGGGGGGCAAGGAGGTGAAGGGACCATAATGTCATAATGTAGATAACGTAATGAATGTACTGCCATGAAGGTGTTGAACCCAACGTTTTTGCAGACTTTACATTGGTGAAGAGTACATATGAACCTAATCAATTTTCTTTCTAGAATACAGTCTCACAACTGTGGATTTCAAAGGCCCTGCGGGGCTGACTTACCGCATCCCAAACCACTGCAGCAACTCCCAGTTGCCTCCAGTCCTGACGGATCTGGATGGTGTGGTTTGCAAAGGAGAAGGTGGCGAGAGGCTTATAGAATTTCTGGAGCCCTATTGCTGCGCTCTCCTCATAGGGTACCAGGGCCATTTCTTCTGAGTCTAACTCTGCTGAGACCTGTCATGCAAAAAGAAGCCTGAGTGACACCAGAGTCATAAGTTGTGTGCTGTACCTTAAGTAACTTGAGAAAGCTGTTGACGCTATTACAAGTTCAAAGTAAGAAACAGGTTGCGGTACATCCAGTTTCTTCAACAGCTTTTCCTCGGAGTCTTATGGGAAGTGAAAATTGGCTCGGAATTAGTGTCAATTATTAACTCTTGAGGGGGAAACACCTAGACATCTCCAACTGGTGAGGCACCCTCCAGGATCCTGTTACTACTTGGGTTTGAAGCTACATAAAGGCACACGGAGTGACACTGACAGCCCTGGGCACCTGATCTGTCCAGACCTGGCTCCCACATTATTTATTTATGTATTTATTTGTTTATTTAATTTTGTTTTTGAACCTACATCCCCACGTTCAGCTAGGACAAAGGAGCCAAACGTATACTTCGGCTAAATCGTAACAGTTCGCCCTGCCTTTTGATCCTAGATGACCCTATGGCAGAGTGGAAGAAGTCACTCTAGGGACTGGAGTCAACAATACTGGCGGACAACACGCGGGACAAAAAGCACGGCTGCAGGATTCCCCGTCCCGCACGCCACCTCGGAGCCACACGAAAGAGTCTCGGGAACCCGGAGCGGGTGGGAGCAGAACTCCGCAGGGACTCCTTTGAGACTCTAGGGTGGAGGCCCGGAGAGGACACACAGCCGCAAGCTAACCTGCAGCACCTCCAAGTAGATACTCACGGTTCCGGGAGGTTACCCGCGCCACGCAAGCGCAATAGCCTTGCCCAGTCGCTGTGCAGAGCCCCGCCTTAAAAGGCTAGATTGACAGAAAGCGGGCGGAAGCTGGTTCCGGAAGGGAGAAGCGAGTTTCCGGTCCGCTCCTTCAGTAGCGCTGCTTTCCCCTGACCCGTGCTGTGTGGTTCCTGTCTACGTAGGGCCCCATGGCCGTGGGGTACCAGGGAGAGCGAGTGGGCAGGGCGTGGGGTGCCTTGTGAGGGAGAAACGCCACCGCCTTGCACCGGCTGAGCTCTTGTGCCGACCTTAAAGTGGACAGTTAGCCGGTGACGTTGGCTCCCAAGGATACACAGCAAAGTAGAGTGCTAAGCGTAGTCACCGTCCGTCTGGTGGCAATGAAGTGGGAAGGTCACTGCCCAGCATCTCTAACCACGGTGCGGGTAGGGAGTGGACGTGCGGCGTCCAGGTCGGGCTTTGAGCCGGACCACGTGCAGCTGACTCGGGCTCTCGCGTCGCTCCGTGCCGACACCCAGCCTGCCGAAGCGGCCACCTTTCTAAATTCTGCCCTTCAGCCTCGGCTGCAAAAACTCCATCTCTCGGGACCTGGCCACCCGAAGGCGGCCCTGCCTCGGCTGCCCTCGCCTCTTCCAGCCGGCAGGGGGCGCGCCTGACCTCTGCAGTCCAGCACCAGCTGCGGGAGGTTGGAGACCCTAAGAGCCCTTTCCTCAAGTTACTGAGTTTTCTGTCTGGGGCTTTTCTTCCTCGCCATTTTCCTCTTAGTAAGTTTTCTCCTTACTTGCTCCATGGCTTTGTGCTAATTTAGCCTCTCAGCTTCCCCTTTTTCCTTTTCTTATTAAATCTCACTTTTTTGCACTAGGAAAGTTAATTAATCCGATTTCTTCAGTAAATACGCAGAACTGAAAAGGTCATACCCCATTGATACGGAGTTACTTGAAGAAATACCTTTCTTATGTGTATTTCCTGTCTCCTTTCTTTCTTTTGGGGACGTACACTAGGCACAAGAAAGTGTAGGCTTTGAGGCCAGAAAAATGTTTAAAATTTTAAATGGGTTGACCTCCCCAGATTCTTGGGATCTGGCTAGCCATTCTGTCTCCCTATTCTTTCCACTTTTCAGTCTTTCCACTGAAAATGAATACACACACACAAGGGAGGATTGTATACATATGTATACGACTTTAAAACTTACCTAAGCGCTCCAGTACACTGCCAGCAAGAGCATTTGCATTACATTTACTTACAGTATTCCTTTTGCCCCTCCTTAGCCCCCTGTGTTGTAATTATTACTGACTTGCTCAGAAAGGGCACACATACGCTTAGGAAAATCAACGTATATAGCAGTGTAGACATTAAAGAGAGCGCAAACAGAATCCACTGGTGAGCCTCTGAATATCTGAAAAAAAAGACGCGTTTAATCCTTGGGGAAAAAAAGAGCATTTGAGAGTCCATATGTAAGCGCTCAGCCTGCTACACGCCTGTCTTTAGTGCCCCTTCACAAGAATTCTCATAGCCTTAGACCACACACATTGCTCTGGCCATCAGAACGTGGTGAAAGGGCCTCTCACACCGTATCGTTGCACCTTTCTCACTACACCAGGACTTTGGTTTGGTTTGTTTGTTTTATTTTTTTTTACTGGATATTTTATTTATTTACAATACAGATGTCATTCCCTTTGCCCATTTCTTCTCCCTAGAACCCCCTATCCTGTACCCCCTCTTCCTTTATGCTTTTATACCATTTTGATTACATGCATGTATTAAGGTCAGTTTTAGGTTGGGGGTCTAGCAATACAATAGATGCAAATAGTCAAGGAACAAGCAATACAATAAACACAAATAGTCAAAGAAAAAGCAAGGCATTAAACCGAATTACATGAACACTCACATGATCACTGTTTCTAAAAGGGTTATCAGGATGACTAAAGTATCTGAGCTTACTTCTCTGTACTAGCCTGAAGTCATTTTCATGTCTGAAGCCTACTTCCTTGGTCTAGCCTAAAATTTAGATTCCTGTCTGAAATTACTTTTTTGTTTTATCCTAATGTCAGATTCCTGATTGAAGCCTACTTCCTTGTCCTTGGCCAATGTCATATTCCTGCCAAGCAGCCCATTTCCTTGAACTTGGCCCATGTCAGCTTCTTGCCAAGCAGCCCCAAAGGCTCTCCATCTCTCCCCCTTTCTTACTTCATTAACAAGACTGAGCCTGTCTTAGATCATTCTGACAAGAATGCCTTCCATACCCATCATGGAATATGCATTATCAAAAAGCAATGCACTTCTGTCTTAGGTTGGTAAGGCTCTGTGCAGAATCTACACGTACTTGGCTTGCCAGCCTGTTAATTTAATAACTCTGTCTGGGGGTACATTTTCAGGTTCAAGCCATGTACTTTGGCTGCCAACATGTTGATGTTGTTAAAGATAAGCTTTTATGTCAATAAGAAGCTCGTACCAAAGAAAACCTTAAATTTGAAATCAAAGTAAATTTTGTACCATTTAAAAAATTATAACTTCATCTTGATAATAATTATACAGATTTCTACCAATAGGTTATGGCTATGCAATAAATCCTAGCTACTCCTCCCTATTCCCACAAAAGCCGCTACTTTTCCCTAGAAAGACAGCCCGATATTAACCACCTTAGTCCCCAAGCCCAGGGAATAGGGGTGCTGACTCTTCATTAACTTCTTCAAGCTAATTACAGGCATTGAGATATTAGAAGAGGGGTCGGGGGGAGTAAATTGATAAGCCTCTGATGCTGTGTCTTCACTGCATCCAGTTGGAATTCCAGGACCTCAGAGGTTTGAGCAGGTCTGCATAACTTGCTTAATAAGTAGATACACCAAGGCTGTGTATTCTGCAATGTACAATTCTCATAACAAATTTTAAAAGTGAGATGAATATTGACACTGTCATAGGCATTGTGTCTGTATAACACATTTAGGAATACAAGGCCTAGACCCAGTCCTTCTTTAACTTTTTCAACTGATTTGAGATGGTTAGCCTGCGAGTTAAGGGACTCTAGCAAATTCATGGCTTGGTTTGTTTGTTTTAAATCAGGGTCTCTCTTCTCTACATAGCCTTGGCTATCATGGAACTCGCTATGTATACCAGGTTGGTTTCAAACTCCAATCCACCTGCCTCTGACTCCCAAGTGCTGGGCTTAAAGGTTGTGTGTCACCACACCTAGCCAAGACTCATGTCTTAACATTCAGGAGCTCTTTAGCACCAGGTCCCCCAGGAGCTTCACAACTGAAACAGGAGTGAGAAAGAAACCTTTGTAATCATGCAGAGCTGGGCATGCTGCAACATTGCTTAGGGGGCACCAGGACAGTGGTGCCAACAATGTGGGAGACTTCCAATGTGAGGGAGAGGGGCTGGAGACACAACTTAGTGATTGAGAGTGCCTGTTGCTCTTGCATAGGCTGCAGGTTCAGTACCCAGCACCCACATAATGGCTCACAAACATCCAAGACTCCATCTAAGTTCCAGGGACCCAGTGTCCTCTTCTGGCCTCCGTATGCACCAAGCACACATACAGTGCACATAAGTATGTACACTCAAAAGAGTCATACACAATTAAAAATTATTAGAAAAGTTTCAATGAGGTACATGTTTTAGTGTGGGTATTGAGCTGTTTGGCAAGGTAGGAATTCTTCTGGAGACCCTCAGACTTGTAAGATCTTCCTCGTCCTCTTGACTTCCAAGTGTCAGTGTCAGCTAAGAGGACTCAGCTCCTTAATCACAGTTAGTTAGTTAGCTCTAAGAACCAAGAGGGCACTTCACTTCCTTTGGTTCTGGTTGTTCAGTTTTCTTTCAGGCATGTTCTCGCTCTATAGCCTGGCCCTGTCTTGAATTCATGACAATCCTCCTGCCTCAGCTTGCTGAATAAGATTATATGTGTGAGCCACCATTCCTGGCCTTCCTTTCATTCTTGCTGAGGATATGCAAAAGGGTCTACTTTTTGCATTGTCTGAGGGTGATTCTAATGTATATTTAAATATAATGATTGCCCTTTTTCCTTTTAGAAAGATGCCCTGGGCTCCTTTCTGTGCTCCTTTCCTGGGATATTACAGGACAGATAAGGAACAAGCTTGGTGCCTCTTTCAGACATGTCGCCTCCCTGTGCACCTTCACAGAGTGATGGCTGGCTACCTTCCTGCACACTCAGGTTAGCTGACAGTGAAGGAGTTCAGGGAATGCCACACTCAAGTGGAAAGTCTGGGTATGCTATTTTCTACTGAGGTTACTAGGGGCTTTCTCTCCAGTTTCCTTCATCTCTTTGGATAGCATTCAGAAAAGAAACTGATGGTCATGTATGCTCTCTCTTAGGAAGCTCCTCAACTAGAGAGGGCAGAACCACAGGAGGTCATTGTTGTGCTCAGATGGTTTCTATCACAAGACAGAGTTCACCCTTCTGACGACCCCGTGAGCAACTTTCCTTACTCAGGAGCTTTTGTGCCTCACCAGATAGTGATGCTCCTGTACTTTCCCTCCTCCCTCCCACAGCTTGCTCTCAACCCCTTTCTCCTGGTGCTCTCTGTAGTCCAGGAGCCTCTCTGAGGTTCCAGAGCTCAGAAAGCTTGGGGGGATTCATTTTCCTTTCCTCTGGTTCACCCATGCATATAATAAAACTGCCTTCTGTTACTGTCTGCTGTCAGCTTGTTCAAAGACATGATTATTAAATATAGACAAGTGGGAAGTTCCCTGCTGCAGTAAATCCAGCTTTCTGGCTCACTTGCTCCCCCCCCCCCCCAGTGTGTGTGTGTGTGTGTGTGTGTGTGTGTGTGTGTGTGTGTGTGTGTGTGAGAGAGAGAGAGAGACAGAGAGAGAGAGAGAGAGAGAGAGAGAGAGACAGAGACAGAGACAGAGAGAGAGACAGAGAGAGACAGAGAGAGAGAGAGAGAGAGAGAGAAAGAGAGAGGAAGGAAAGGGGGTATGTGTATGTATGTACAGCTGCATGTATGCCATGGCACTTCTGTGGAAATCAAGGAAAATCTTGGGTGTAGCCCTCATTTGGGACAGGATGTCATTGTTGTCCACAGCTGCCTATGCCAGGTCAGCTGGCCTGCAAGCTTTGGGAGTCCTCCTGTCTTCTAGCTCACAGTAGGAGCACTGGGGTTATAGACACATGGCTTTAATGGTACTGGGGATCCTAACTCAGGCCCTCACACTTACATGGCAAGTGAACCATCTCTGCCCCCAGCTCTATCCTGCAACAAAACAAAAACTGCCTACCGCCATCATGTAGCAACTTCGAGAAGAAACGCATAGAAGGGCATGTCTTTGGTCCTTCCCATTCTCTGGAATTTGTCCATGTTTGAGGTCACAGAGGCAGCATTCACCTTGCTACAACCTGATTCCTTCACCTCCCACCAAGCTGGAAGCCCAACCTAAGGCTTTATAGAAAGGGATTCAGGGTTGCTGTGGGCATCTGCTTTTGCCGCCTGCCCACCATCTATTGCCTGTTTTCCTGGAGCAGTTCTCTCTGCTTCTGCTTCAAAATCCCAGCTTCTGGGGTCCAGGTTCTGAGTCTGCTCCCAGTCTACAATTTAAAATGTCCCTCTACATACAAAGTAGTTATATCCAGATAAACCCATTGCCAGTGAAAAATAGTGAGTTGAGAATGCATAGAATACACTGCACCTAACAAACAGCAAGCAGCTTAGCAACACAGGCTGCTGCAGACAGCCGGCCGGCTGTGCCTCCTTGTGATCGTGCTGCTGACTGGAAGCTGCAGCCTGCTGCTCTGTTCAGCATCCCAAGGGAGGTTCCTGCTGCATATATCACCAGCCTGGGAAAAGCTCCAAACTCAAAGTATGGTTTCTATTAAATGCATGTCATTTTTACACTGTCATAAGGTCGGACTATTAGAAGTTGGAAACTATTAGTTGTGAGGATTTATTTCTCAGTTTTCCATCTATCAACTAGGAATAATGAGATGACTATTATAAAATGAAGAAGGAACTGAGTTCTTACTTAGAAGTCTTCCCCAAAACAGGACACAGCATACAACAATTGCTGTTACTGCTGTATATTTGGGGTGTGCTATCCTAGGACCCAGTTCTAAGATGGGTCCCGAGCCTAGCCTCTGGGCACATTCTTTCATCTGAAATCCATATGGATTAGAAGTGAAAGTGTGGATACACCAAGGCATGACAGAGCCCTTTCTGTGTCTTATTGGCACTCCCAGAAAACCAGGCTATTGGTGAAGGAGAAAACCTTGAATCAGACCAGTTATCTGATCCCTAGAGAACTGAGCCAGTAGAGAACTGGTTAGAGGACTCAGAATGTTTATGTTCTGTCTACATGATTTACTTACACACACACACACACACACACACACACACACACACACACACACACACATCACCTATTCATTAGGATCCTGGGTTGTATGTATCAGACGCTCAAGCTACATGAAACAAAAAGGGAACACTTTCTGAGTCCTGATAGAGGGAGGGGCAGCTTCTGTTAGTAACCTCTGGCCACCTGGATCCAGCCAACCTAGAATTTTCCACTGTGTGAGCCATTAAATTCTTTAATTAGATTAAGCCCTTTGAGTTGTTTTTGGTGGTGTTCTTTGCAGAAGGAAAACAATCCTAATTTACTGAATCTGGCCGATCCCTTGAACAAAGAAGATATAACATAACACTTGGAGGGGCTGTAGGGGCCATTGTCAGAGTGCTGTGTAAACAGAGGAGCAGATGCTTGCAGAGACCCGGGGCAGAGCTGCCAGATTCTAGGTATTTCTAGTCCTAAACCCTTCATGGATACATGTGGACTCCCGGGGCCCATGGGCACCAGGGTAATGGGATAAACTGTCCTCCTTTTTTTCTTTTCTTTTTTTCTTAATGTTACTTGTAGATATAACACAAACATTCTATCAGTTCCCTATACATGATTACATGATTTAGTGATACTAACTGGACATCACATTTGCCAAAACAACCTGTCCTGAATACCTGTCCTGAATATATGTCAGAAAGACATCTTTTGTGGTTCCTACCACAAAGTCAGCAAGTGGCTAAAGTTAGAAAATATTTATGGCACAGCAGGCCAGGTGTGGTGGCACATGCCTTTCATCCCATCATTCAGGAGGCAGAGGCAGGAAGATCTCTACTACAAAGTGAGTTCCAGGCCAGTCAGATGTCATCTACACAGTGAGACTCTGTCTCAAAACAACAACTCCCTGTTTCATCTTTCTGTCTACTGTAGGACAAAATAGCACAGCAGCCCAAATGCCCTTTGGTCCTGAGGAAGCATACACTTCAACTTGTTTCCTGTTCCCTTCAGGCTCCCTAGCTTCCTCTCAACCTTCTCTCTACTGTACTCTTTTCCTTTCCAATGCCGTCAAGACTGTAAGTGGCTCAGACTTGCCTCAGAGTTCTGGTCCCTGACATACAGTCTATCTTCTGCTCTCTGAACCCTGCTCAGATTTAGGGAGTGGGGGTGCTGAGCCAAACCTAGCCAGCCCCCAGATCCTGGCACTGCCTCATCCTTCTGTCTCCCTCAGACTTTCCCACAGCACATAACAAGGTCCTTCTGGTCTCACAGCTCTCCTCCTGGGACATCTGGAGCAGCTGTCTCTGGTCTTGCTTTTCTTCTACTTCCTCGGTGCTGCCTCTAGGTTTTCCCTAGGCTGCTGCTGCTCTCAGGAAGCTTGCTTTTCATTTTTTCCCCTACAATCCTTCAAACTTGGCCACTTGACTGTGATCCTGAATCCAACTTGTTCGAAAGTACTTCTTTTCTTTTCTTTTCCTTTCCTTTCTTTCTTTCTTCTTCCCTTTCTTTCTTTCTTTTCTTTTCTTTTTTGTCTTTTTCTTTTTTGAGACAGGGTTTCTCTGCATAGCCCTGGCTGTCCTGGAACTCACTCTGTAGACCAGGCTGGCCTTGAACTCAGAAATCCGCCTGCCTCTGCCTCCCAAGTGCTGGGATTAAAGGCATGCGCCACCACTGCCCAGATTGAAGGTACCTCTTAAAACAATCCAAGTCCTCTGCAGCAGCCATGGGAAGAACAGGGAGTTTGACATGACTTGACTGAACTTGTGCTGTTCTCTAAGTCACTAAAGCTCCTTGAGCTTTTTTTCTGTTCTGGAAAGGACGGTTAGTGATGAGGTCCATCTTGCAATGTAGGGAAAGCCCTGGACAGCACAATACACACTGATCCTAACCCAGGCCAGAAACAAGAATTATGAGAACACATTTAAAAAAAAAAAAAAAAAAAAAAACACTCTCTTTTTCTCGTTGTGCAACCTTTGACAAAACAATCGTGAAGTCGATAAAGAGCCCTACATTCTCTTCAAGGGCTTCTCATTTCCTTCACGTTTGTTTTGTCAAATTTAAGGACTTGCTATACCATTCTTTTCCTTACACTCAAGGCAATATCTCATTACTGCTTTAAGATTCTCGATGACCTCACTCCATAACTAGACCATTAAAATCTGTGCAGTCAGGACCAGATGCCGAGCAGCTATTTCCTCCAAAATGAAACATTCCCGGTCCCCTCCTGGGACCCAGTAAGACCCAGAAAGCAAACAAGACATACAAGATTACTAAAGGCCCCTTCTCAAGGTTATAAAAGCCGCAGGAATTGCTTAGGAGAGGAGTCTGTCAGCAGGGCACTGTGTTCTAGCTGGACGGTAACCTCCAAGGATATGGCTTTCATGAATCACCAGTCAGGCTGGGGTGGGCTTTTGAGTGATGCAGCTGCCTTTGAGTCATCCACACTCCCGTGAGTAATCCCCAAAATCTCACTGCTTCACTACACTGAACTTGGGTGGAATGATTCCTTGTGTCGTTGTCAGTGTCCTAGCTGGGGTGTTTAGGGCTTCCCAGAAAAGTCATACAGCATAGACTATGAGTTCAGCTCATTCTAGTTCCTGCTCATTCCATGACAATCTGCCCAGAAGAATCTACTTGATCCTGCCACAGCAGGATGGCGAAGGCCATGATCCTGTTCTCCAGATCTTACGTTCAACTGGCTCCAGGAAAGCAACTCACTGTATCAATTCCCAGGGCTGCTTTGAAAAAAGGACAACAATTTTAGTTAGCTTAAAATGTGCACAAGTACACACAAAGAATTTTGGATGTCACAATCAGCAGGGCCATGTTCCCTCCATAGATTCCAGGAAAGGGTCCTCCCTTGCCTCTGGTGGCCTTGCATGTGTCCCTTGGCTGCAGCAAAAGAAACTCAGGCTCTATTTCCAATTTCACATGTGTGTTCTCCCTCTGTATCTGTCTCCAAAGCCCCCGCTTTGTATAGGACACCAGTTACTGGGTTTCAGACCCACCCCAACCCCATATTACCTCATCTTTACTTGATTATATCTGCAAATAAGTATAGATGGTCCCTGACTTTCAGTGATTCAGGTACAGCAGCAAAGGCAACAGCGTGCATTCAGTGGAAACTACTTTAGCTTGCATTTCACCTTTCCCAGGCTAGCAGTATTTGATAAGTACCTTGAGATGCTGGCCAGTGTTTCACACTCAACATCTTGATCTTAAGGAGAAACAGTGTACACACCACAGTGTATTGTACTGGAAGCTATGATATTCCATAAGTTAGGCACTATTCAACGCCTCCCTTTCTCTGGTACTAAGGCAAGCACTCGACTGATGAGTTATATTCCAGCCCTCTTTTTACTTTTTGGAGACATGGAGACAGTCTCATTGAGTTGCCTAGGTTAACCTTAGACTGACTCTATAAACCCAGGCTGGCCTTGAACTTTGTGCCTCAGCTTTTCATGTTGCTGAGACTCCAGGCCTATACTACCATGTCATCTCTTCAATGCATTTTGACTTAAAACATTTTCAACTTATGGATGGTTTAATAGGAAGCACATCCCACACATTAACAAATATCTGTATTTGCAAATAATACCTTGCTGACAGATTTGAGTGTGTGATGGTTTGAATGAGAAAAGCCCCCTATAGGCTCAGGTATTTAACTTGGTCTCCAGTTAGTGATGCTGTTTGGGGGAGGTATTGGAACTGTAAGGAGGATCAGCTTTGGTGGAGGAAATATGTCACCTATGCCACCTGGAGGCTGGCTTAGAGAGCTGATAGCCTTGCCCCTAGTTTGCTCTCTCTGCTTGGAGTTTGCAGTTACACGATAGTCTTTGTTGGAGACAATTTTTGGTGTTTTAAGGAAAAGGCTGCCATGCTGGAGATCCATCATCTCTCCCTTTAGCTTGTCTTCTATGACACCAACAAGGGCAAGCTCATCTGCCAAGTCCTTCATTAAGATACTGATGGCACAAGCCATGTCAACAGCACCAATCCCAACAACTGCAATCTTGTTCTAGGGAACCTGTTCTTCCTTAAGAAGATTCACAATCAGCTGGTCCTTGGGGGTTGCCATCTTGGACTTTGAATCTTTTGATACCGCTAGTGCACGATGGAGGGCAATGGGCAAGCAGCAGCAGCATGCCCTGGGCTCGGCAACAGTGGCTCCAGCATGCCTACACAGATCTTAAAAGGAGAAGTTTCAACTTCATATGGAAACAACAACAACAAAAAAGCTAAAAGAAGCCTGAGTAATAAAATAATGGGGGGAGGGATTGCTATCCCCAACCTCACCATATCACCATATACTACAGTAATCAAAACAGCATGGTAGTAGCACAAAAACAAACACACTGATTAACAGGTTTAAATCAATGACCTAGACATCAATCCACACACCTACAGACACCTGAATTTTAGTAAAGAAGCCATAAACACACAGTGAAATAAAGACAGTATTTTCAATAAATAGTGCTGATCAAACTGGGTGGCTGCATTGTAGAAGATCCACACTATAACCTTGCACAAACTCAACTCCAAATGGATCAAAGACCTCACTATAAAAACTTATACACTGACCCTGATAAAGAGAAGTTGAGAAACAGTCTTGAACCCAGTGGCTCAAAAAAACCTTTTTGAACAGAACACTATTTAGCATAGGTACAGGGATCAACAATCAGTAAATGGGACCTCAGGATACTAGAAAGCTTGCATGGCAAAGGGCACTGCCATTTGAATAAAGTGGCAGCCTACAGAATGGGCAAGGATTTTTATCAACTCCCCACCAACAGAGCACTAATATCCAAAATACATAAGAGAACTCAAAAAACTAGATATCAAGAAAGTCAACAGCCCAATTAAAAATGGAGAACAGAGTAACACTTAAAGAAATATTCAGCATCATTCGTCACCAGGGAAATGCAAATCAAAGCTACTTTGAGATTTCATTTTACTCCTGTCAGAATGGCTAAGATCAATAAAACAAGGAACAGCTTATGTTGAAGGTATGGGGTAATGAATGCACCCATCCATTGCTGAGGAGAGTGCAAACTTTCCCAGCCATTGTGGAAATCAGTGTGGTGTCTCCTCAGGAAGATGAGAATCCATCTACCTCATGATCCAGCTATCTCAATCATTCTTGGGCATATACCCAAAGCGCAAGTCATCCTACCATAGAGACACTTGCTCAACCATATTCATTTTGGTTCTATTCATAATAGCTATAAATTGGAAACAGCCTAGATGCTCATCAACAGAAGAACTGATAAAGAAAATGTGACATGTTTACACAATGGAGTATTACTCAGCTGTAAAAAAAAATGACATCATTTTTGCAGGTAAGTAGACAGAACTAAGAAAGGTCATACTAAGTGAGACAACATGTATCCAGAAAGATAAATATGGTAGGTATTTGCTTATATGTGGATATTAGCTGTTGAGACAATGATAACCAAGCTACAGTCCACAGAACCACAGAGGTTAGATATAGAATAAGGGACTAGAGGGGACAGATAGCTCCCCCTAGGATGGGATGTGTAGGGAGCTAGAATGAGAGGGTCCGGTGTGTGTGTGTGTGGGGGGGGGGTGACAAGGAAGGGAATATATATAGAGAGAGACAGCCTAAATTAAGGACCATTTAAGGAGTAGTAGGAAACCGAATATAGTAGAGGCATTCTAAAATACAAAAGTGAAAACTGTGAATAATGAGCTAGACAGAGTCCCAACTGGACACCTTGTTAGCAAATGATGCTTCTGACACTGGGAATAGATTACACCTAATTGAGTTGTTGGCCAAATCAGTCTTATAGGAACCCCCAAACAATCTAGGCTGTTGCCAAGGCTATAGACTGTTCTCCACAAACTAACTGTAGGGACCCACTGCTGACGCTGCCCAATCCACTCATTAAATACCCCAGTGTGTGTTCTTCCCTGGAGAAAACTTTCTCCTCTCAGCGTTCCTTAGTTGCCTGTAGTTGTGTGTGCAGTGCTAAGGCCTCCTGGGTTTTCTCGTATCCACTTTTATTCTATTGTTGTCTATTGTTGATGGCCTTACTCAGCTCGTGTTAAGAGTCTTGTTGCTGAGATTTCATGAGTGTGTAACTTCTAATATTCTTAGGAGTCACAATCTCCCTCAGCACACTCCCTCATCCTCTGGCTCTCACAGCCCAGGCCTAAACCATACACACGAGTGAGTTTATACAGACTGAGTCAGTTTTATTTATGTACTTAGGGATATATATGTATATACATATAACTTTAATTTTTTTTCAAGCCTTATTTTTAATGATGGTTTTTAAATGCTTTAACATCCCTTGTAGCCCAACACCCACCAGAGGTAATGCAAAAGAAAGGATACAGCTAGCTCTATAAGCAAATCTAGCTTAGCATCC